>NW_020956253.1:887540-889602 GCF_003031625.1 Empidonax traillii | reverse complement strand
TCATCCCTTGACAGTTTCCAGGGAAGAAAAGAGAGGAGTAATTGAAATGTTGCATCTTCATTGAAAGACTCCACCACTTACCAAACAAAACCGAAATGAAGGGTGCCAAGAAAGTCAGCAGTGGACCATCAGCACATGATCCCCTCCTTGAAATGCAGCACTTGTATCAAGGACACAAACCATCAGCAACGACAACAGCGCTGTTTGTCTTTGCAATTTGTGGGTATTCAGAGCCCTCTACTCAAATCCTTAAACAGTGAGAACATAAATGGAGTTGGACAGAGTCTGGTCCTTGTATCCTATCCTGGTTTCTGGGTTCAAAGGCTGAGCATTTTAGCTGTGCAATAATGGTTAGTATTGCAAAATACCGTGATGAAAAGAAATTCTCTTTTGCACGAAAATACCCCTTTTCCACAGAGTACAAACCCAGCTTCCTCCTCTTTCTGTACTGCCTCGGTGGGATTTGAAGGAAGGCACTCGTGGAATAGCTCTTCATGCTGAGTTCCTACTGAGCAGGGCAGTTTTGGGGGTGTTTGCTTTTAATTTGTTGTTTCAGCTACCTGAGGACACTGGATTTAAGACTGACAAAAATAGGTGACATGGGAATACTTTGGATGCACACCTGACACACCCAAGCTTTTCTTGGCTGATGGATGAAATAACAATCAATAACAACTGTGCGACTGTGCAAGGGATTTATTTTGGTTATGACACGCTCCAAGGTGATTTCCATGTTCATCAGGAGCTGAATCAGCTCAGAATATTTTTGTCATCCTCTCCAGGTTGGATGTGGCTTTGAGCAACCTGGTCCAGAGGAACGATGGCAAGGGTTTGGAACTAGATGGCCTTTAAGGTCTCTTTCCACCCAAACCATTCTATGATTCTATTTTAAAGCACATTTGCTGAAAGCCCCCTTTTGCTGCCCATTAAAAGTGTTTGTCTCCAGCTCCTGAAGGTTTTTATTCTCTTCCCTGACCATGGCCTGGTGAGAGGTAAATACCCCACAGCTCTTTCTTTATAGCGTTTATGATCCCGTGCTCGTCAAGAACAAGGCCAAACAACCTGCAAGAGCTCTGTACAAGTCCAGAGGTGTGATATTGTTTTTATGATTCCCTCAGGTGCCTTCAGGAGCCACGTAAAGTCAATGTGCCTGCTATGACTGTCCTTACATCTGCCAATTCCACGGGATTAGAAAGCGAGGCTTATGAAAAAATAAAACCCCAAAAAGTTGCTGCCAAATCCTTCGTGGGAAACATTAATTTGTGACCCCACAAGATTTATGGGGCTGAAGATGAGAGGTTGGGGCAGATCCCTTCCCTGCCTGTCCCTCTGTTTCCTTGCTTGTAAAACAGATGTTACAACATCTGTACTTACAGAAGGGATGTTTTACAGCTAAACTGTGTGAGATGAGGGCACTGCTCGACCTCCTGAGTGACTTGGCATTGCCTGACCGTGAGGAGTCTCAGGAGATGAAACTAAGAAGACCATAAACCTTTTTGCTGGAAAAAGTGGTGAGGCCCTGGCACAGGTTGCCCAGAGAAGCTGTGGATGCCCCATCCCTGGAAGGATTCAAGGCCAGGTTGGACGGGGTTTGGAGCAACCTGGGCTAGTGGAAGGTGTCCCTGCCCATGAGATGATCTTTAAGATCCCTTCCAACCCAACCCATTCTGGGATTCTCATGCCAGCCTTCCACTCCCCTTCCCTAGTAAGGATGCCATCCCTCTCCAGAGTGAATAATCCTGTCACTTCTGCATTGACAACTCTGGAGCAGCAGCTCCCAGGAACTTTAGAAGTGTTTTTTTTAAACTTTCAGCAGAGCTTTGCTCTTCACCTTTATCCAGTTTGTGCCTCTGAAGTGCTTTGAAGAACCTGAGGCAAAAAACACCACGTGAAGCTCAGGCTTAATCCTGCGTTGGCCTGTTGTTATCTGGCCTCTTAATGAGGATAACTTATAGAATTCCACTAACATAAATGCATTCCAACCATCCCTGCCCCAACCCCTTCCCCCCCCCCCAAAAAAAAAAAAAAAAGGAATCAATTGAGGGAAAATGGTCCATGACAG
>NW_020956253.1:886021-887519 GCF_003031625.1 Empidonax traillii | reverse complement strand
TCATCCCTTGACAGTTTCCAGGGAAGAAAAGAGAGGAGTAATTGAAATGTTGCATCTTCATTGAAAGACTCCACCACTTACCAAACAAAACCGAAATGAAGGGTGCCAAGAAAGTCAGCAGTGGACCATCAGCACATGATCCCCTCCTTGAAATGCAGCACTTGTATCAAGGACACAAACCATCAGCAATGACAACAGCGCTGTTTGTCTTTGCAATTTGTGGGTATTCAGAGCCCTCTACTCAAATCCTTAAACAGTGAGAACATAAATGGAGCTGGACAGAGTCTGGTCCTTGTATCCTATCCTGGTTTCTGGGTTCAAAGGCTGAGCATTTTAGCTGTGCAATAATGGTTAGTATTGCAAAATACCGTGATGAAAAGAAATTCTCTTTTGCACGAAAATACCCCTTTTCCACAGAGTACAAACCCAGCTTCCCCCTCTTTCTGTACTGCCTCGGTGGGATTTGAAGGAAGGCACTCGTGGAATAGCTCTTCATGCTGAGTTCCTACTGAGCAGGGCAGTTTTGGGGGTGTTTGCTTTTAATTTGTTGTTTCAGCTACCTGAGGACACTGGATTTAAGACTGAGAAAAATAGGTGACATGGGAATACTTTGGATGCACATCTGACACACCTGAGCTTTTCTTGGCTGATGGATGAAATAACAATCAATAACAACTGTGCGACTGTGCAAGGGATTTATTTTGGTTATGACAAGCTTCAAGGTGATTTCCATGTTCATCAGGAGCTGAATCAGCTCAGAATATTTTTGTCATCCTCTCCAGGTTGGATGTGGCTTTGAGCAACCTGGTCCAGAGGAACCACGGCAAGGGTTTGGAACTAGACGGCCTTTAAGGTCTCTTTCCACCCAAACCATTCTATGATTCTATTTTAAAGCACAGTTGCTGAAAGCCCCCTTTTGCTGCCCATTAAAAGTGTTTGTCTCCAGCTCCTGAAGGTTTTTATTCTCTCCCCTGACCATGGCCTGGTGAGAGGTAAATACCCCACAGCTCTTTCTTTATAGCGTTTATGATCCCGTGCTCGTCAAGAACAAGGCCAAACAACCTGCAAGAGCTCTGTACAACCCCAGAGGTGTGATATTGTTTTTATGATTCCCTCAGGTGCCTTCAGGAGCCACGTAAAGTTAATGTGCCTGCTATGACTGTCCTTACATCTGCCAATTCCATGGGATTAGAAAGCGAGGCTTATGAAAAAATAAAACCCCAAAAAGTTGCTGCCAAATCCTTTGTGGGAAAAATTAATTTGTGACCCCACAAGATTTATGGGGCTGAAGATGAGAGGTTGGGGCAGGTCCCTTCCCTGCCTGTCCCTCTGTTTCCTTGCTTGTAAAACAGATGTTACAACATCTGTACTTACAGAAGGGATGTTTCACAGCTGAACTGTGTGAGATGAGGGCACTGCTCGACCTCCTGAGTGACTTGGCATTGCCTGACCCGGTGAGGAGTCTCAGGAGATGAAACTAAGAAGACCATAAACCTTT
>NW_020956253.1:866928-884396 GCF_003031625.1 Empidonax traillii | reverse complement strand
AAAAAGGAATCAATTGAGGGAAAATGGTCCATGACAGGAAAGCAGGAGAGATCAATTAAATATTTAAAGTGTTACTGTAAATGAAGAAGACGCCGAGGCCGGGTCAGTAATGAGCTTCCCCCGAAGCCACTGGGAACTCACATTAATGCTGCACTTGACTCCTGCAGGTCCCTCCCAGAGCCAGCAAAACTCCCACAAGTTGCCAAGAAGACACATCCTCCAAAGGGCTGTGTTGGGCTCTGTGTGTGTCTGTGTGTGCAGGATGGAAACCGAGATTTAGCTGCTTCTGCAGCACAATAAAATAGGGAGAAACGACAATCAGAAATTTCATTTGGATCTGGGATTGATTTCTAGCAACGAGATAATCGAGTTCCCATAAAATACTCCGATTCTCTTAACAAAATTTCACTAAAAAATAAATTAATTATGTAGGTTGAGACTCTTTAGTGTCTTCACAAAGACAAAATGCTGGAATTACTCACAGAATCATAGAAAGGTTTGGCGGGGGGAAGGGACCTTCGAGATCATCCAGTTCTGACTCCCCCACCATGGAAATTAAAACTTATTGCACCAATTTTTTCCAAAGGAATTAATTCAATTCCATGTGTAAGCTGTGCCCCGCTCTGAGTATAGTCCAGTTATAGTTGGAAGACACATTAGGTTCAAAAATTTCACTTTACTGAAGGTGACAAACCTGATGATCTTGGCTGCTGGGACGTTTAAGCTCCATTCAAGGGAGGCAGACCCTGAATCCCAAAATATTCAGCAAACATAAGCCAACATAAACATATGGAACATAGAGAATTGTTTGGGTTGGGAAGGGTCCTTAAAGCTCATCCCATTCCAACCCCCCTGCCACGGGCAGGGACACCTCCCACCATCCCAGATTGCTCCAAGTCCTGTCCAACCTGACCTTGGACACTTCCAGGGATGCAGGGGCAGTCACAGCTTCTCTGGGCAACCTGTGCCAGGGCCTCACCACCCTCACAGCCAAAAATTCTTTCCCAATCTCCCATCTCTCCCTGCCCTCTGACAGTGGGAAGCCATTCCCTGTGTCCTGTCCCTCCATTCCTTGTCCCAAGTCCCTCTCCAGCTCTCCTGAAGCCCCTTTAGGCACTGGAAGGAGCTCTAAGTTGGAGCCTTCTCTTCTCCAGGCTGAATAACCCAGATCTCTCATAACCCAGATCTCTCATAACCCAGATATCCTACTGTCCCAAAACAGGATCAGCCACATTTCCAGTTTTCCTGATGGGTATTTCCCCCATTTTTTCTCACGTCACCCAGCCTTGTTTTTCATTCCAAATGCCTTCAGTGACATTCTCTTGCCTAAACCAGAGCCCTGTGAGCTCCATTCAATGCATCTTTCCACATTGACACAGAATAAATGTCAAATCTATCGTTAACTCCTCTGACTACAGACAGCCAGCAAATTTCCCACAGAATTTCCAGTAGTTCCATGTAGACCTCTATGCCTTGCTTCTCTTCCAAGAATGTCACAAGAGGCAATGTCAGGAGCTTTCTTGCACAAAAACCCATGACGCTGACCACTTGTCTTCCACCCAGAAGCCTTTTTATCCTCACACAGGAGGAAATTAGGGTTTTTTTTATGTCACTTGCTCTTGAAAAGTCCATGTTCGCTGTACTAAGCTCAATTCTGAGTGATTGTAAGGGCTCTGATTTTTTGTGCCAGTGTATTTCTAGGAATTTGAGTGGATCTGACACTGCCAGGTCCTCCTGTCCCATTCAGACAGGCACCAAATCTTCCTTTTTCCAGCCCTCCACTACCTCAGCCATCTCCTGCAAGTTTCAGCCACTTGTAAGTGCTGACAGCTCTGAGATCAATAGGAAGAGGATTCCTGTAGAAAAACAACCAACTGATCTTCAAGAGCTCAGAAACAGCCAAAAATGGAAGAATTCAAATCCAGGAATGAAAAGCAAGATCTTCAACTATTAAAACAAAAGTTAAGAAGGACTCTGAAAGGGTTGTCCAGCCCTGGCACAGCTGCCCAGGGCAGTCGTGGAGTCCTCATCCCTGGAGGGGTTTAAAAGCCACGTGGATATGGCACTTGGGGACATGGGTCAGTCGTGGCCTTGGCGGTGTTGGAATGGTTGGTGATCTCAGAGGGCTTCTCCAACATTAATGATGGGCATGGGCAGAGGAACTCGATCATGACGCCCCAATTAACAAGGCAAGTGAAATCCAGGGACAGAATCATCCAAGAAATCTCTTGGAAAGAGAGATGTAGATTAATAACTTCCTCCCGTGACCAGAGCAGCCTGTTAGTGGGACTGTCTGGACCATTTCCTACATGGTTTATTCCCATTACAGAACCTTTACACAGCATCATTTCTGAGGCTATTTGGGGCATCTCCTGATCTGTTCCATATTAATTGACACTGTTGTGCTTTCCTTTTTTCCAACTCTACATTACCAAGCAGTTCAAAGCATTATTCCACCAATTTCTCTGCTGGTGACGTGAGCTAGGGTGAGTGGCCTAAAGTCATTTCTCATTTTGATGACACTTGGGCTCTGGTATTTACATCCGTTTTCTGCCATTCCATGAGATTTGCAGTTCAGCCTTTCAGAATCAGGTGGTTTCTACCTCCATGACATCTCTAAGTCTCATGAACCAGAACCTGCAGCTCCCTCAAGCTCCAGTGCAAGTAAATCCTCAATCCTCCATGGCTCCAACCTCCCAAATTGTCTATTATCAGCTTCGTTGTAGTGGTTGGCATAAGCAATTAGTCCAACAAGCAATGACTGACAGTTTGCTTCTAAAAAATGGCACCATCTGGCAAAGCAGAATTGCCATTCCATGTTATCCTGGTCCTCCAAAGCATTTCTGTGATCTCTCCAAGCCCACTGAGTAACCAGCAGATGTGGATGGGGTTAGTGAGAGAATCTGAACCACATACGTGGCTAAACTGGCCATGAAGAAATTCAGGCTGGAAATGGAATAAAAACCATTAAACTCAAAACCTTTTACTCTCAGATAAATGAAGTTATTCCCCTCTCCCTGTGGGAATAACTGAGAGAAAAATCTGACTAGATGTTAAATGGGGCTCAATTCATTTATGGGAAGGATTCAATGACAGGGTTGCCCAGAATAACAAGGAACCAGATTAGCTGACCTAAGGAATCCTTTCCAGATCCAAGTTTCTGTTCTCTTTAAAGCGAGAACATGAAAAACGCAGTTCTGATTTCTCAAAGGAAAATCAGTTTTCCTGTAGCTCTCATATGCATCCAGGACTTATATCTTCCCCCATCTGCAGCAGTTCAGACATATTTAATGTGTTTAATGCTGCTAAACTATGTCACCTATGCCATTTTTCTGCTTTTCAGTAGATGAAAAGGCTTCTGTTCCAAAAGAAAACTGCAATATGTGCTGCATGAAATGCCAGCTGGGGGTGGAGGAAGAGAACGTAGTGATGGCAGATACTTGATTTAGCTCTGCATCAATAAAACATCCAGATTTATAAGAGAGAATGTGATGGAAAACATCTTAATAGAAGGACATTTGTAACAGCACATTGGGCCACTCACCTGTAATTACTTCAAGGATGCTCTGCTCTATTCCCTGTGACACCAGCAAATTTATTGTGCCAGCCTCAGCCTGTCTTATTTAGCCACTAGTAAGCTCATACATCAGACACATGGACCATCTCCAACATCCTAATTATGACTTGATTTGTTATGTATCAAAGTATCAATACTTCATCTCTGTGAATGCATCAGTTATTTCTGAATTTCTGTGATTTAAAAAAGGGAGTTTTGCACACACAGGGAGTGATGTTACAGCACTGGATTGTGTGTGTGCTCTTACAAACAAAGAGTTAAGGGCCAAATCTTGAATTAGATCTTAGATCTCACCCATTCAAAGCTGTCACTGGTGCCAAATAATGAGCTTCATGATTTTGAGGCAAATCTCCGCCAGGTACAGTTGGGAAATAAGACCCATGAGGTTTGGCCCGGCAACATTTGTTGAACTGAGCTCTACAAGTCCCAAGTTCTACAAGTCCCAGGTGGTGCTGCACCAAGAGGTGCTGCACCTGGATCAGGGCAATCCCAGACATGAGCACAGACTGGGAGAAGAACTCCTTGAGAGCAGCCCTGTGGAGAAGGACTTGGGGATTCTCCTGGATGAAAAGCTGGATGTGAGCCAGCAGGGTGAGCTCACAGTCCAGAAAGCCAAATGCAGCCTGGGCTGCCTCACAAGAGGAGTGGGCAGCGGGATGAGGGAGGGGATTCTCCCTCTGCTCTGCTCTTGTAAGAAAAGGAAGGATTGGCAGCCTGGGCACTCAGGCTCCCATCCTAACCTGAAGATCTCATCTCCTGCTCCCGTCACCCTATCTCCAAACATGCCAACTGACTGACCCGTGCTTTTCCAGACCTCATCATGTTTAGGCTGAGGGAAAGGCCCACCTTTGCTCCTGCCACGGGAACCAGAACTCCAGAAAAGCTGTAACAAAGTTCACATCCTCCAAAAAAAGTTATCAAAATGCCAGAAAAGCAGCCATGGCCACCAAGGAGTGACAGTGATGGACACAAGATGAGGATCTAGCCTAGATGGATGCCATCAGGGCAAGGGGCTGGGTGGACCTTCAGTCAGAGCCAACACACCAGGTCCTGTGTTTTCATGCACTTTGTGCAATTTTCAGCCTTCCAGAGCAACAGATTGGGTGAAAGAAAATTGTCCTGATGATGGTGGAAAGACATGTGCAAATCCCTGCCCTGACTCAAATCTGATTCCTGCTGGGTTTGGGTCTACATCTAGAGGCACGATTATTCCAGGTTTGCACATATAGTGCAAGGAACTGTGAAAATCCCTGGAATGTCCATTAAAACCCATTTCTGCACGTTCCAGTCTCCTCTCCACAGCTATCCAGACACTTCACTGATCTGATAATATTTGTTATGGGGAGTGCTCTTATGAGGCAGAGGTAGATATGTTTTGCAAGGTATGTTTTGTGCACATTTCAAAACAATAAACGCAGTAGCCTTATATCTCCTGAAGTTCCCCCCAAAAATCATCACACTTATATTTTACCTACAGGCACTTCTGTCTCTTGGTCAGCCTCACTTGGTAATGAAAGTTTGGTAATTTGGTAGTGTCTTGGTGGGTGTTTGGAACACAAAAAAGGTTTGGATGTGAGGGAAAAGCCCTGATGCTCTGAGAGGACGAGGATGAGAACACGATTTACCTATTCCAAAGGAAACTGAGCTGCCATCTTGGAATCATAGAATGTCCTGAGTGGGAAGGGACCCACCAGGATCATCGTGCCCCGCACAGGATACCCCAACAATCCCACCCTGTCCCTGAGACTGTTGTCCAACCACTCCTTGAGCTCTGGCAGCCTTGGGGCTGTGCCCACTGCCCTGGGGAGCCTGTTCAGTGCCCAACCACCCTCTGAGGGAAGAACCTTTTGCTGATATTCAACCTAATCCTCCCCTGGCACAGCTTCATGCCATCCAAGCCTGATGGCAAGCACAGGGTGTGGACACCAAGAGTCTTGCCATTGCTCACAGCATCACCTTGGTACTTCACCTCCACCAGGTGCTACTCATTGATTTCAGATTTTACTATTTAAGGTGGATCTTCAATCTGCAAAGCTGTGGAGACTTGTGACCTCTCCACCAGAGGTGCTGGAGCTGGAAGGTGGCAGCACAGCCAGTGAGGCAGATTAAAGAGGTGACATTACAAGTGGGATTCCTGCTGTGAATTCACATTTTTCTTTTAAGAAAAAGGAATATGTTGCACGTATGTATAAAAGGAAACACCTGCAGTGTGTCTCAGTGACATCTTCAGGAATAACCCCCAATGAGCCCTTCTCCTTCTTAAAGAGTCACAGCCTACCCCTGTGTTTGGAAATTTGTCTCTAAGAGGTTTTACCTCATTTCAGATCCCTCTTACAGTACCAGAGCTCCAACATCCCCTGCAGCAAGTTATTAATACCTTCTAGGTCGCTTCCCAGACCAGGTTTGCCTCCCAGTCCCAACCAGTTGCTCTATGGAACAGCACCTGATGAGGCCCTGGCACAGGTTGCCCAGAGAAGCTGTGGCTGCCCCTGGATCCCTGGAAGTGTCCAAGGCCAGGTTGGACAGGGCTTGGAGCAACCTGGGATAGTGGGAGGTGTCCCTGCCCACGGCAGGGGGTTAGAAGGAGATGATGATCTTGAAGGTCTCTTCCAACCCAAACCATTCTAGGATTACCATGACTCCATCATTTCATATTTAGCTTGTGCCTGTCAAAAAGCAGCACGGACTCTAATAGCAGGTGGAATAAGGTACAGCCCCCAATTTTTATATTATTGGATGTTATAAATTGGATGTTGTAAATTGTATATTATAAATTGGAATGATAAATGTGGGTCGTGGCTGGTGTCGCTTCAATTCACATCACGCAGATCCCATCAAAACAAGGCACTTTCCATGAAATAATTCAGCATCCTCAAGGAGCAGGAAAGGGACTATTTGCTTATAACATGCTCCTCTCCTTTATTTTAATATAACATTAAATATGCACAGTTAAGCACTCAAAAGTCAGGAAATGAGAAATGCAAGGCTCATAGAGCTTTAACTCTGCCTCCTTGAGGATATTAATTATGTTGTCATCTCTGATCAGATCACTGCATACTGTTTCTTAAATAACCTTTTTCCGCAACCTTTCCCACATCCAGACATTCCACAGGAACCCGGGGTGGCTCTGCTAGGAACCACAGTGATTCACAGTGACGAGAGGACACGTTGAAGGATTCACATTCCCATTCTGCCTTCGACTTCCTTGGCTTCCCAGAGTTAAAATGTGCAGCTTAAAATGCTGAAATACCACTCGGTTTTCACTGTTGCTCATCCCGGGGCTGCAAAGCATTACCGTGGAATCACGGAATTCATGAGATGTCCTGAGCTGGAAGGGACCCACAAGGACCATCAAATCCAACTCCTGGCCCTGCACAGGACACCCCAAATATCCCAACCTGCCCCTGAGAGTGTTGCCCAAACCCTCCTTGAGCTCTGTCAGCCGTGGGGAGCTTGTTCAGTGCCCAGCCACCCTCTGGGGTTGGGTTCATGAAGAACCTTTTCTCCATCCCAAATCATCTCAGCATTTCATGTGTCCTGCAGTTCTCCAAGAGATGAATTTGGACAGTGGGCAGGAATTTGGGTGGCACTTCTGAATACTCACAGTGCTGCCGTTGTTGAAGGCCAGAGATTCCTGAAGACATCAGATTTCATGAACCCCCCCGGGTATTGGGGAATGAGCTGAACTTGGGGTTAGACTGAAAATGGGAGGTTTTACAGAAGAGGCATTTTCAGGTTTCCTTTAAAACATTCGGAGCAGTCACCAGTTATTTCAGCATCCCATGTAAAAACACCATGATGACCTTCAGCTGATCTTCCACTGTTACACCAACGGGACAACACAGAGAATGGAGTTCTTTTAAGTTGCTGGACCCTTTCAACCCTCCTCTCCACGTTATTTTAGTGATTGTTCTGCAATATCTTTTTACTGCTGCGCTGTTTGGCTCCCAGAGAGAGGTAAAACGACTTCCTATTTCACTGAGGCTGACCTTTTCCTTTTAGGAAAATTAATAGGACTGAGAACGTGCCTCCAAGAATATTCAGGCTGCATCTGAATTGCCCTGCAATAATGCCTGGGAGACCACACCTCCCAACCAACCAATCCCCTTTAGGGGGCCTCTAGGGTGCAGGAGGGGCTTCCTCATCTGGGATCCTGCTCCCAGGCCTAAAGGCATTGCCCAAATTCAGCAAACTCTTGCCTGGACCCCACGTGGAACATCCAGGCTGTACATAGAGAGGTGAATTGGGCTGGGTGTGGAAAACCCCAGGAAACCCTCCATCATACCAGGCTGCTCATTTCTGAGTCCATGGATTATAGATCCTACAAACTCAGCGAAGGAGCTTTCCCATTCCCTAAGCATCACCAGCAAAGCAGGACACCCAGAGGCCACTGGAGACCATCCTACTTGTCACCCTGCATATGACACCCTACAAAGGCCACTCACATTTGATGCCCTCAGTGAAGTGTTCCCAGCAAAATCCCTCGTACCATGAAGTTGGGCTGGAAGAACCCTTGGTCCTGGCTCTGGGGAGGATAAAAGCTACTTCTGGGGTGGCACATCCACCTGCTTTTGACATTCCTGCTGCTTTTTTTTTTTACTTTTTCCTTCGGTGTAGAAACTTGGCAAAGCAAGGGAGAGGCAACAAGGTCGGAGTGGAGGCAGGAGAGTCACAGCAGGTGATCCCACTGCTCTAGGACAAAACCTGGAGTTGAGGGTTACGTTTAGCACAGGGATCCCAGGTCTGGAAATAGGGTGGGATCATAGATACATGGAATGGTTTGGGTTGGAAGGTAACTTAAAGCTCATCTCCTTCCAACCACTTGCAATGGGCAGGGACACCTTCCACTAGCCCAGGTTGCTCCAAACCCCGTCCAACCTGGCCTTGGACACTTCCAGGGATCCAGGGGCAGCCCCAGCTTCTCTGGGCAACCTGTGCCAGGCCCTCCCCACCCTTTATATTTTGCTGAATATAAAGATTACATCTTTTTCTTTTCTTATCATAAATTGGCCTCATCCTGCAAATTTTACCTTTTTCTCCTGGTACAACTTTTTTTTTTTTTTTTTTTTTTTCCAGAGGAGATAATTAAGAGGAGTGCTGCTAATTCTCCTTTCCTATTAAGAGAGGGACAAAATCTGTTTCAAGTCCTCGTTTATCACTGCTGCTCCAGGCCACGCCAGAAAGAAGCCAAACCCTGCCTGGTGCTCCCACAAAACCAGGAACTGAAATGAGACCAACACCAACAAACAGAGGTCACTGAAGTCGCCCTGATTTCACCCCTTGCTCCCCGTACACGCTAAAAATGTACAATAACATGTTGAAAATGGTCCTTCCAGTTGCTGAAACACATGGAGAGTTTGGTACCTTTGGTAATAAAATAATAATAATAAAATAAAACTATAATAAAAATTACAAAATATATAATTATATTGTGTATAATTTCATATATAATTATATAATATATAATGTTATATAATATAATATAATTATAAAATATAAAATAATAAAATGAAGCTAGTAAATACTAATATAGTGGATAATAAAATAATAAAATATGCTCAGTAATAATGGAGTACCAGCTGAAGGGTAAAATACTCAGTGACAGGTTAGTACAGCAAGGAAAACCACGTGGGCATGAGATGGATGGAGGATTCCTGAGGGTTTCATGAGGGAAGCAGAAGACCAATCCATCTCCAACTTGCATCTTGGAGCAACCTGTCTAGGTTAAAGTTCACATAAAATCCAACTGCAGAATGGCAACCTTAATGTTGTCTGGGGATTTTTTTGCATGGAAGGGGCCCAACAACCCTCAAAAATAAAGCTGGACTGCAGTGCAGTTAATTTTAGGATGAAAGAAGGATTTCACTTGATACAGTAAAATTTCCTTTGCATTTACAATATTATATATTTTTAACATATACATATATTTAATATATACAGAGCAACTAATTTTAGGATGAGATAATAATTTCATTTTATATGGTAAAATCTCCTTTGCACTTGCAATATTATATTTTTAACACACGTATTTCATATATTTTTTACATATAATTTATATATGTAAAAATCTTGTCTTTATCTGCAATAATCTAATATTCTACCTCCTTTTTCAGGCTTCTCAAGGTCTGATCCCATCCCACTGAGTTCCACAGGAGCTGAACTGCTCCCCACATGAAGTGGCCCTACATGGAGGGCGAAATTAATCCCTCTTTGCTTTTTTCACCTCTCCTCTGGTCGTCTCTTCGTTAAATATTTAAGGAACAGACCGCAGGGAGGAAACAGCAGCTTCTCCCCCTCGTGCTGAACTTTGAATTTTAAGAATGACACACAGGCCCTTCCTCCAGGAGAGCCCCAAACACCCCCCGCCCCTCAAAAAAAAAAAAACTAAGAATGATATTTGGTAAATTATAAACAAGGAGGAAGAGCTGACAGCATCTGGCAGCCAGGTGAGCTCCAAAGCTGGAGGATGCCCAAAATCCCCCCAAAAAGGCAGCTGCACAACCTTCTGCAGATTTTGTTTTTTGCTCCCCAAGGGGTGGGTTGGATGCCATTACATATAAGGTGACTTGTCATATGGTTGATTTTAAATAAGTGGAGATATGTGCATAAGATTAAGTGCATTACAGCATTTCAGGGAGCTTCAAATCACCATGACAACCCTGGGCTTATATGCAAGATGGTTTTTTATATATGTTTATATTTTTATATATATTTATATATATATATATATATATATATATCAGCAAGAGCGTGCTCTTGTTGGGATAATGGGGACTGATGGGTCTGTGTCCTGAGGAAATTAAGAGAGTGAATTTGGCATCCCAGAGCACGGAGCATTTCCATTCTGGGCAGTTGGGAGGGTGGAAAACACACCACAGCTATTTTCTGCAGTGATTTCCAAACTCAACCAGATGAAACCACAGCATACATGTGTTTCTTTATCTTTTACCAGGAAAAAAAAAAAGAGTAGAAAAAAACCAACCCATTTCTTCCTCTAAATAATGCTGATCCGTGACATTTTTCTCCCACATAAACAGCTGAGTTGCAGTGGATTGCTTATCCCCCTCAGAGCAAGGTTTGGTTGGAGATTCCAAAGGCATTGCATCCCTGGTTTCCACTCCAGGCACGTGGCACGGATAACCAGAGGTTATCTCCCAGGCAGGGAATTCCCAGGCCATTCCCATAATTTATAGATGAGCTCAGCTGAATGAACCCGACACGGAATTGTCACCGTCTGTTGAACAAACTGTGTTGAACTGTTGAACAAAGGGATATTTTTGCATCTGGCATCACACAACTGAGGCCCCACATGAGCATCTGTGCAAATCTGGGCTTGGTAATTGTGTTTCCTCGGAAGCATTCCTGCTATTTCGCTGCTCAAATGTGCCTATTCTTGCTAATCTTGGCTGTAAAGGTAATTTAATGTGTTGGTTTTTTTTTCTGAGGATGTTTACAAGAAATTCTCTTTTCTCGGGAAATGTATCCCTGCTCATCGATTCCTGTAAAATGCACCTGAGACTTCCCCGTGCCCGGAGGTGAAATGTTACGACACAGCTCACATCCATCTATTAACCTCTCTCAGGCCCTCAGGATGGGTTGCCACGTGCAGATTCCACACTGGGAAGGGTTCCTGGTCTGTGTTAGTTTGTGCACCACGGCCGGGAATTGCCCGGGATGGTGCCAAGGACGTGCCCACGAGTGACGAGCACGGATGGACCAAGCGGCATCTCCCCCAGCAAATGTTCCACGGCACAATTTATGGCAGAAGGATAAGTCAGGCTGTGCTTTGTGCACTAATTCCCACTTCCAGAGGGCAGGGATAGATGGGAGATTGGGAAGGAATTCTTGGCTGGCAGGGTGGGGAGGCCCTGGTACAGGTTGCCCAGAGAAGCTGTGGCTGCCCCTGGATCCCTGGAAGTGTCCAAGGCCAGGTTGGATGGCGCTTGGAGCAACCTGGGCTAGTGGAAGGGGCTGTAACTGGATGGTCTTTAAGGTCCCTTCCCACCCAAACCACTCTGTGATTCCATGATTTACACCAGCCTTATTTTACACTCCTGATGCCCAAACCACTTCTAGATATTAGAAATAATGGTATCTCAATTCCTCTGGGTGATTTCTTTCCTGGGGGCTATTTTTTTTTCCACTAATGTGTTAAACTATTGAAGCATTGCTGCACTGGAGGAACAGGGAGTAAAACTATTTTAAAACTTAGCTCTTTCTTCCCTCTGTAATCACAGCTCTGTTCTGCCTTTCATTTCCATGTACAGCTCAGTATCCAGGCAGTTTCCCTCCCCATCTGCCATGAGGAGCTGCTATTCAGGGAATTATTTCAGTTTTAAGATGGCTGCTCTCAGAGAAAAGAATCACATGCTGTGTCCTACCCTTATATTTGGACTTTCTGTGTCCTTTTCCTTTCATCTGAAAGCAAAGTCCTTCACTCTCCAGGGATGCTACTGCTCTTTATTTGTGAGCAGATGCAGCAGCTACGAAACGATGATGCTCCAGCTCTGCCAGAACTCATTTCTTTTTGGCTGAAGGGACTACAAAGGGAAATTTTAAGACTTCTGTTATTTAGACTAACTGGTCTTAACGTCTTGGGAACACTTGTGCCTCTTTAAGAGGAAAGGAAAAGGCTTTTTCCCCTCAAATATCCCTGACGATAAACACAGAGACAACACCTGTAAAACTGCCTTTTCCCTCGGCTTTCTGCAGGTGTTGTAAAAACCTCAGCCCCTTCGCAAAGGGCTCCATAAAGTTCTCAGCCAGCTCCATCCAACCTGAAAACCTGCCCTTCACAAAGCTTAACACATTTTTACTGCACTGCAGGTGCAGCTTGGAAAGGCAGAGCCGCTGGAAATGCAGGAAAAATTCCACGTTGCAACAGGGGGAGCGGCTCCTGAGAGACACAGAAACCCTTCAAAACAGCTCCTTGATTCACTGGGAGCAACAGCAAGGTTGACACATCCCCCCACATTCCATCCCACCCGTGGGTTCATTACAGACACTAGGGAAATGCAGGCTCTGGAGAACCAAATTCCTTCCCCCACCTTTTTTTTCCCCTCCTCTCGCTGGGTTTTATCTGCAACTTCAGCAACAGCTTGAATTGCTGGGGAACTTGACAAGGTGATTTAGCAAAGCTTGTTGCATTTTCCTCCAAACATGCCAAGCAGATGATATTATGATAAAAAAGGGGAGGGGGAAATGAGATGAAGTCACTGTACCTGACAAAAGCTCATTATTAGGGCATAAAAATAAAATAAAATCGAAGATTAGGGGCAAATAATGACATCCAGTGCTGAAGACAGACCAAAAAGAGAGAGAAAACCAGGTAATTGAATATAAAAATAGGATGGGAAGGACCTCTAACCCTTCCTTCCCTCTGGAGGCACGTTCAGCTTTCCCTGTGTCAGTCCCAACAGATGTTTGTGAGCATCCCCAGTAACATCAGTGCCCTGTGCAAAATAATCATGTGCAGGAACATCAGTGGAATTCTGAAAAGCCACACACTGTGCCATAACTGCTGATGAAACTAAATTTAAGGAGGAAGAAATAACTTGCCATATTGCAAAGGCATAGAAACCCCTGGGTGATACAGAAAGAGCTGACTACACGTATTCAGGGGGGCTTGGGGAGGGGGTTTAGGAAAGAAGATGTTTCCTTTCTCTCCAGAAGTGTCTCTGCATTGGAATATTATTCTCCTCTGAGCTTCCTTTGAGGCAGCACACACTCATTACATCACTTTGCTGCAATGCTGGAGATAACAATACTGAATCACCTGAAAGACAAGATTAAAATGTTTCCCCGGTTTTTTTGCACATCCATCTGTGAAGAGCTTCCAAATGCCACGGAGAGAAATACAGGGACACTGCAAATGTGCTTCAAATCCCAGAAGTTCGGAGGGCAGGGTGGATTTGAACTCACATCTCAGTGATGTTGGGATATTTATTTCGGGCGCCGGCGCAAAAGCAATTCCAGTTTTAGTTGTTAGATCAGGCCCAGCACACGAGGGCTGGCATTTGATGGCCCTGTCAGATAACTCGAGTCCATCTTCTGATAAAAGGCTGGAAAATTATAGAGCTCCATGTGAAGAAGCACTTTAAAACCTGCAAAGCACAAGAGCGGGGAGGTGACCTACGACGCACCATCTTCTTTTAGTGCTTATTCCACTGATCATCAGGGAGAGAAAAATAACTCTTTTCTTGAGTCAGAAAGAAAGAAAACAAACCCACTGCCCCACCACTACCTCAAAGGTGAAGTTATCCCTGTGCCAGGGCCAAGGTGAAACCCAAAATCAGCTTTAACCCACAATGCTCTGAGCTACTGGTGTGACCCCTTGGAGAGGGTTTCAGAGGCCACATCCTTTATTCCCTGGCACCAATTCCAGGTTGGCACAGTGCATTGAAGTCAATACAGCCCCACAGAAAGGAGAAACAGGCACAGAAATATATAATCCATGAGTAAGAGCATCTCCTGTAGGTGAAGGTTGGCCTTCCCTGATATGCCAGAGTGCAGGGGGCAGATGGGAGGAAGGATAAACTTAAGGCTCTTCCTTAAAGTCTGTGGAAAGTGTTCTTCTCAATGAGGAGGACATGATTAGGTGTCAATTAAAACGGAAAGAACACAGAATCAAAGAATGGTTTGGGTTCAAAGAGACCTTTTAAAGGCCATGCACCTAAAGTTCCAACCCCCTGCCATGGGCAGGGACACCTTGCCCTAGGCCATGGTGCTCCAAAGCCCATCCAGCCTGGCCTTGGACACTTCCAGGGATTCAGGGGCAGCCACAGCTTCTCTGGGCAACCTGTGCCAGGGTCTCACCACCCTCACAGCCAACAATTTCTTCCCAATCTCCCATCTAACCCTGCCCTCTGGCAGTGGGAAGCCATTCCCTGTGTCCTGTCCCTCCATCCCTTGACCCCAGTCCCTCTCCAGCTCTCCTGGAGCCTCTTTAGGCTCTGGAAGGAGCTCTAAGGTCTCCCTGGATCCTTCTCTTCTCCAGGTGAACCCCCCCAGCTCTCCCAGCCTGGCTCCAGAGCAGAGGGGCTCCAGCCCTGGCAGCATCTCCGTGGCCTCCTCTGGACTGGCTCCAGCAGCTCTAATTTTGATATTTGCCCCAAGTCCTCAGGATTCAGTCACTCTCCAACCCAACTTCAGTTCTATATCTTGCTTTCTGCCTCAATGTACTCCTGTATCATTTGACCAGACCCACATTCCCACATTATCTTTCACCTACCAATTCTTGTTTGGAGATAATCCAGAGGTTTCCAGGTTGGCTGACCTATTTCTATACCTTTAGGCAGGTATTTGCCAACATCAAGGTTTCCTTTCCATCCCTTCCTGCAGCTACTGAGCCACAAATCCCAGTCACTCTAATAAGACATGTTAAGGCTCTGTAATGGGCATTTAGGAAAACAGAAGTGTGGACAGGAAACATTTTTTTCCCTACATGGAGCAACTAATTTTATTGAACTGTTGGGTTCATATAGAATTTTTTTTTTTTATGTGTTTATATACCTGCCCCTAAGCTCTTTTGGGGGGTTTCTATAAGGCATAAAGGATTGGTCTGTGGTCTAAAGAACACAGAATCAATCCCAGAATGGTTTGGGTTGGAAAGGACCTTAAAGATTATCCTTTTCCACCCCCTTCCATGGGCAGGGACACCTTCCACAGACCAAGTGGTCTTCAAGTTCCATCTAAAAAGAAAGATTCCAGGGATGAGGCAACTGTCATGGTTCTGTTTGAGTACATCCAACTAAATACTCCAAAACAAGAGACAACATCCAAACATCAGTTTGGTACCTGGCACGTGCCAGCTCCGGCCCCATCTGGGAACGGCCCGGTTAATCTGGCCAAAACTGCATCAGAGGCTTTCCTAAAAACCCTGGGCCAACATCTGAGCCCAAGTCCTGGCTGTGTTCAGTTCACTAATAGAGATGTGTTTACCAGGCTGCAGTTAAAGCACATTAAAGTGCTGTGGCTCTGTGAATTCAGCTCTGCCAGGACGTGCTCACTGGGGCGGGTTCACCGACGGGCTCAGCTCGGTGCAGCTGCAAGTCAGGGATCCTGCCTGGTGTCAGCTCAGCTCGTGTGGGGCTTTATTTTTATCCAGAGTGGGTTGCCAGCACTCACTGCATATGCTAAACATAATTAAAGCCTCTTTCTTCAATTAAACCTTTTGTCTTTGGCTAATAAGGCAGAATCCAGTCAAATCTCCGGGTAATGCAGAGAAATGAGGCCGTAAATGGCTCGTGGAATTCTTGTGCAAATGCAGGCCTTGTGGATTTGATTTATTGCCTTTGTACCTTTATACTGTGGTCAGGCCCTGGCACAGCTGCCCAGGGAAGCAGTGGAATCACCATTCCTGGAGGGCTTTAAAAGCCACGTGGATGTGGCACTTGGGGGCATGGGTCAGTGGTGGCCTTGGCAGTGCTGAGGGAATGGTTGGATTCTGATCTTAAAGGGCTTTTCCAACCTAAATGATTCCATGATTCTATACAGAACATTCCACAGTGGACTGCAGGACACTGGGTTCTCTCTGAGCCTTCTGCCCTCAGGCTTTTCTCCACTTTTATTTTTTTTTTTTTTTAATTTATTTTTATTTTTTATTTGGTTCCTTATCACTGTTAATAGACACGGAATCAAAATGTCTTAATTACGAAACGTGCCCAAATTAAAATAGCATGAATAAAACCGGTTTAGGAAAAGCCAGAGGGAACTGTGGCCTTTAATCAGCCAGTTTTTTAATAATGTAACAAATTCTCTCAAAAAGTCCTCTCAGGGCTCACGACTTTCCGAGGGAAGATTTTGCTGGAGGGATGTGAAAGGGTCTTGGGCTCAGTGAGCCAAAATGTGCCTGGGGCACGAGCTGGACTGCTGAAAGAAAACATTTAAAACTGGGGTTTGTGTCACCTTCAGGGTGGAGATGTTTAAGTCAAACATAAATAAATAATTGCAAAAACCCCACGGGAGATAAAACCATAAAATAAATACACGATGGGAGCAAGATTTGCCCACTGCCAGCTCAGTCAACTCTCACGGATGCTCAGGAAGTGCTTCTGAGTTACCCTAATTAAAGTGAGATTAGGATGTGGCCACATGTGAATGTATTTTGTCAGGATCATGTGTTGACATAAAAGGGAAATAATTTGGAGAAAGCACTTGGCTAAAACTTACTATATATACCCACCTGTTTTTCCAAAGGTTTTCTATAGCAACCATCAACAGAGAGGTTTTTAGAGCAACAGCATCACTGTACACAAATCTAAAGTCATTATATTTTCTTCTGAAAAATTAATATTGGCTGGAAATGACAACTTTAGTGGCAAAGCTGCATTTTATAGAAATATTCTAGTTTTCCTAAGAAATCACAGATTTTAAACTCCACATTAGGGATCTTCTGGTCTCCTACATCAGAATAATGTTCACCTTCATCAAGCTCTTTATTCCTATTTTTTTCCTCCCTTTCCATCACAAATAATATCCAGGAAATCAAAGATGTCCATGAAATGATTAGGGAGAAAGAACTACATTTTTTTTATTATATTACAGGTCAAAATGGGGAAAACAAGAAGGCAAAGACACGGCAAAATGGGACTTCTTTGAAAACAACTTCATGAACATTTCCATGGAAAAATTAGAAATTCCATTTCATTTCTGGAAAAACGTAATTCAAAATGCCAACAGCTTCATAAATTCCACCTCCCCTCCTCACAAAGAGCTCAACTAAGGGCTCAAAACGGATTGAAAAGAGTGATATTATAGGTTACACTTTATACAGAAATATACAGATGCACACACAGCCCCGAACATCTCTGACCGTCCCCACCTTTCTGGCTCTGAATTTTCTCTTTCTCATGTGAAGTTGATGAATTTATTTCACCTCAAGAACAGAAAT
>NW_020956253.1:818047-866808 GCF_003031625.1 Empidonax traillii | reverse complement strand
TTTTTTTTTTTTTTTTTTTTTTTTTTTTTTTTTTTTTTTGACAGCATGAGGAGTCCTGTTAAAAGTTGCAAACAAACTCATTATTTTTCCCTGCCTCCAAGGCCACTGAGATTGTTGGGAGCTTGGGGCACATGACACACGGGAGGGGCTGAGAACGTGCTCCATTCCCAAAGGAGTGATTGATGGGAGATCTTGCTGCTTTCCTAAACTGTTAAGGAGGGTAGAAAGAACACAAAACTAGACTCCTTTACAGGTGCAAAGTGGGAGGATGAGAGGAAACAGGAAAGCATTTTTATTGTGAGTGTGATCAAAAATTATATTAAAAATTCAACTGGACACAGCCTTGAGCAACCTGGTCAAAGCTGGACCTGCTTCGAGCACAGGCTTGGACCACAGACCTCCAGAGGTTCCTTCCACTCTAAATTATCCAAGTTTCTACAATCTTAATATTCAAATACTTTCAATTCTACTATCCCAGGTTGCTCCAAGGCCTATCCAACCTGGCCTTGGACACTTCCAGGGATCCAAGAGCAGCCACAGCTTCTCTGGGCAACCTGTGCCAGGGCCTCACCACCCTCACAAGGTAGAATTTCTTCCTACTAGTTAATACAAATCTGCCCTCTAATATTCTATTCTATTCTATTCTATTCTATTCTATTCTATTCTATTCTATTCTGTTCTGTTCTGTTCTGTTCTGTTCTATTCTGTTCTGTTCTATATGATTTGCATTAATTTCATGTCCCAATGAATTCCCCAGAACTGAATGGGGGGTATCAATAACTGCCTTAAAATCAGAAGCAAATCCAAGCTCTGTTTTTGCTCAGTACGCCACTGGTACCATGTTTGTTCCCTTTGAGTCAGACACACTGTGGAAGCTCACTCTACTAAACCATTTTTTTCTTAGATTCTGACCATTTTTCCAGGACATTGTCTCCAGAACTTGTCTCCTTCATGACTGAGTACCTGCACAGTCTCTGGCTGATCAAACTTTACATGACATCAACACTGTTTTTCTGGGGAAGGTCAAGCCCTGTCAGCACAAACAGCAAAGAACCTCTTGCACCCACTGTGGCTGCAAACTGAGAGGGAATTCAGTGCCCAGCCCTTGTTCTCAGTACAAGAGTTGAACATTTTCTGAATTCCATCCTTCCCACAGGCAGCATCTTAACGCAGGATGAATCTCCTGGAATATGCGTCTCTCAGGGGGAAACAAATGAATGACTTTTCTCAGACTTAAAACATTCCTTTCTCCACATAACAGAGACGCTGCCCAGGCTGAGAGAGGGGAGGAAGTTGCACCGAGGCAAGAAAATGCACGTGGAAAAAATTGTCTGCAGTTTTTGTCTTCCAGTGATCCTTTCTCAACCGTTTTTATGGACATTTGCACCAACTGCACCCCAGTGACATCGCTGCTCCCGTGTCTAAATCTGACCTCAGCAACTCCACTGCTCCTCTGCCCGAGTTTTATCTATTTTAGTCTTATAAATGGCCAATGCAAAGAGTTTGAATTAATTCTGATGGGCTTTTCTTTTTTTTTTTTTTTTTCTTTTTCACCAAATGGATGAGTCCATTTATATCAGGACGGAAATGAACTTCCCAACAATTACATCCTCTGCAGCACTTCCTTCAAAAATGACATAATTCAGATGACAACACAGTCTGCAAGTCTTCCACCTCTGAACTTGGGCAGTACATGTTTGCTCATTATGCCTTTTTCTTTGATAAAGTGTGTTTTCCCATTCATCCACCTACCATTCCTGTGTCTCCTTGGTTTCCTATAAATAAACGGCCCTGGAATTATGGACAATAATATTTATATCTCGAATATTTTTGTTTACGCATTTCTTTAGCTTTAAATGCGTGAAGTTATTTACAGAACTGGAGGAAAAACACGAGGTCTGTTTTTCTGTGGGTATTTTCATCAGCGGAGGCAAAAATTCTGTGAAAATGCATTGACTTTTTTTTTCCCCCCTCTATAAAGGATTCCTTAACAGAAAGACACTGATGACATAAAAAGTCAAGCATAGATTAACTAAATCTCCCACAAACCTGAAGGAGTTGGGTTCCTGTGGCCTGAGCCCACCTAGAAAGTCCAGAACAAGTGAACCTCTCCCACCCCCTAAATAAGAGCAATATTTGCTGTTTCTTGTAGTTTCTTTTCCCTTTCCTGCATGATCCCAAAAGGACCCCAGGAGGAGCATTTTTGGTGGCTAACCTTCAACTCATGCACAAAGAAGAAACCACAAGATGTGCCAGTAAATGCATTTACGAATAAATTCAAATCACAGAACATGATCTAATCCTTCACCCTCGAGTTTCTAAAAGGGAACTGTTTTCAAGTGCTTCTCTGAGAGTTTAAAAGCAATGAATATCTGGAATTCAATTGTGAAGAAATGTCTCAGGGACCTTGGACAAGGGGAAACAGATTTTTGCTAATACTGCAACACAGCTGGCAGGTGAAAGGATTAACAAGGGCTTGGGCTTCTCAGAATGAACGAGGAGAGATGTGAAACATTAGCAACGAGAAAAACTAAGGGGGTGTGTTGAGGCACCTTAAACAGCTTCAAAATGCCTACTTTGCCCACGAGCAGCAGGTTGAATGTGACGACATGAAGCTCAACATGGGCAATTTTCCCTGTTCAGAACCATTTTGAAAGTAATTTGAGTATCAGTATGCTCCACTATTTCTGGGGCTGCAGTAAAGTCACATCTACCAGCTTGAACCTCACCAACCTCAAGCTCTAACTGAAGTTATTTTCCTGAGCTTTACTACTGGTTTTATCATAAACTACCTTTTGTGAGGCCTTTGGGAGAAAAGACAGCAGAGGAAATTCGTGGAATGCCTTTACTAATGGATCTCTTTGTTATCCTGTGTTCCCACCATCTGTTTCTTGAAAATACTTCTTGCCTCTCATCTTATACAGGAATCACAAGTGGGTTTGGAGACAGGACAATCTCAGTGCTACATCTCAACATAACACTTCACCTAAGTGGGTTTGGGGCTTGGAGTGGCTACTAAAACATGAGGATGTAAATAATGCAGAAAGCTCCAAAGCCAAAATCTGGGTCCTTGCCCAGTTCTGAGCAAACCGAGGCACGAGGTTTGGGCTGCTCCAGGTCCCTACTCAGATTTTATAACACCTAAAATGCAGGTGCCTGGCATTAATTCAGTACTTCAATTAAGCAGCAGAGGCTCCAGCTACCACCTATACCGGCATAAAAATGTGCCAGGCCTCGTTTTCTCCTCCTGAGGCCCAAATAACATGGCACAGCTACACTTTCTTCCTTCCCAAACATACTGGTTGCATCCAAAGAGCCGACTGGGAATAGCTCCTTGTCTGTCCAAGTTTCCTAACCATGCCTGGTCACTATCCAGGAGAGTTTCTGTCCCAGGAATCCTTATATCATTTTTATAGTGGGGAGAATGACTTTCCAAGTGCCCAAAACTCTGCTTGGCTCTCCAGGAAAATAACACTGACTTGGCCCAGGCACTTCTGAAGAGTAATTCAGAGTTGGCCTATTTGAAATTCCAAGCACAAAGATGGGTCAATCCACTTGATCTGAAGCTTAAACATCTGAATGAGGGGCTCCTACTACTGACATCCAACCCAGACTCAAAATATAAAATGGACTCCTGAGGCCAAATGTTTAACTAAGAAGAGCTCAGCTTTTTGAAAATCAATGGGGAAAAAAAAAAAATCTTCTCATGCAGCTGTTGGGTCCTGGCAGGAGAAAAACCCAATGTGTCATTATTGGAACCCAAAATGGTAGGTGGCATCTATTTTAGTAGGATTCATGTAAAATATGGTCCTAGACTCATAGAATCCCAAAATGATTGGGTTGGAAGGGACCTTATAGATCTCACTCCAACCCCCCTGCCACGGACAGGGACACCTTCCACTAGACCAGGTTGCTCAGAGCTCCATCCAACCCGGCTTTGAGCACTTCCAGGGATGTGGAAAAGGCAGGGATGTAGTTCTAGTTAATCCTTTAGGTTCAGGGAAAAGGTGGGGAAAATTGCCATTGAGGTAAACTGACTCCAGCCCTACTCTGGGATATGTTGCATTGTTCCCAAGAGGAGCTTCTCTCTTCCCATTGGTAATGGAGGAATCCTACCTGACACTTTTAGGTTAAGGCCATTAGTTTTAAACGGCTAAAGCAAAGTAAGACTAGTTCCCCCTCTGAGTACTTAATTAATCAAACTGATGTGCTTCTGTTCTCTGGTCCAAAACATGTTCCATCCCAGTTTACAGATCCTGGAGGAAAAATGCTGCTGCAAAGAAGTGTTCCTGGGTATTTAGCATGTTTTAGGTACCACAGACTGAGTGTTATTATCCTGTGTGCTGGAATATGCTCTTATTTTCCCCTTAATTAGAACTAAATACATTGAAAATTTATTTTATGGGTTGACAACCCCAAACGTTTCTCTGTAGTCTTTGTTCTTGCACCTTCCATTACTAAGGACTTTTCACTGTAAGTGCACACACACTGTCCATGACCATCCATACGGATATCCAACATCCATATCCAACAGTGGGGATATCTGCAACACATTGCCCAGAAGAAACCATCACACTAAAGCATTTTTTTAGGGCTCAGGAGATTCTAGAACCTCATGGAAGGTGAAGGTCTGTTGGTGGCATATGAACCACTTTCCTTTTCATGCCTTTCTTAATAAGCCAGAGCTTGGATGTGCCGATGGACTTTTCCAAGGAGAAACACTGGTCAATATTATGGTCTAGATCACAGAAACCATCAGAAGGACCACGATCAGTCAAACAGATTCCTTTAATTTAGTAGGTTTTACAAGCAAACATCACCTGTGGAGACCTTCACTCCAGGTACAGAGTGGTGGGGATTCCTGGAGTTCAGAAGACCTGTCAGGGGCATTGCCACTAATAAATCCAATTCTTTGGGTTGGAAGGGACCTTAAAGGTCATCTAGCAACAACCCCCTGCTGTGGGCAGGGATGTATCCTAAAGCCTCATGGTTAAATGTGTTTAGTATCAAACAGCAGAATGTGGTTTGCATTTTTAGTAAATTTATTGGGTTTCCCCTTAATGACTGGGATTAGGGAGTTGGGAAAATCAGATCTCCACAAAGTTAATACTTCGCTACAATTGCAGGTCCTGAGCTCTCTGGTGAGCAGTGATAAGGCCCAAGGGAATGGGTGGAGCTGGGTCAGGAGAGATTTAACCTGGGTATCAGGAGAAGGTTCTTCCCCCAGAGGGTGGTTGGGCACTGAACAGGCTCCCCAGGGCAGTGGTCATGGCCCCAAGGCTGCCAGAGCTCAAGGAGTGTTTGAACAATGCTCTCAGGGACAGGGTGGGATTGTTGGGGTGTCCTGTGCAGGGCTAGGAGTTGGACTGGATGATCCCTGTGGGTCCCTTCCAACTCAGGATATTCTGAGTTTCTCTGAACTGACTCATTAATTCACAGCTTGCTGCTGTAGACACGAAAACCATAAACCCATATTGCAGACTGAAGGCCAGAGTACCCCAAGGAATTGTGAATACGTAATCTGAAGCATTTGAAGACAGAGAAACTGAGGCCCAAAGAGTGTTTGACTCCAGAAAAAGTCACAGAGCACCAGGCTATGCACAGAAACCAGTCCCTGACCCCCCTGCTCCAACCTACCAGCTACTGTGAAACTACCTCTGTCCAAATAATCAGGCTGCCCAGAGAAACTGTGGCTGCCCCATCCCTGGAAGTGCTCAAGGCCTGGTGGGACAGGGCTTGGAGCAACCTGGGATAGTGGAAGGTGTGTTGGAACCAGAAGATCTCTAAGATTGCTTCCAACCCAAACCATCTAAAAGAGTTTCCTTTCGCAAGGTTAAAACCATCAGTCTTATTTTCTCCCTCCAGATCAGGTAAAACCAGCAAATTCAAAACTTTCCCTCTCCAACTTTCCCCCCCTCCCTCCCTACCTCCCCTCCCCGCTCCTTTCAGGGAGGCACATTTGGTATTTGTTTTTAATCCTGGCCGGTTTTCAGTTCGCAGAACCTGATGCAGGAGAAGAGTTACTTGATATTCCGAAGGCGTTATTTTAAGATGAAACAATGTAAATTCTGATTGGGGTGGCAGATGGCTGGCAGTTCACTGTTTGGCAAACCAACTGGTATGGTATGTTAGAAAGTCGGAGCAGCAGGTAGTACAGCTCAATTTGAAACGACCACAGATGCTCGGAGAGGCGCGGGGGAAGGGCGCAAGCTGGTCAGGAAATTAAGAACAGTAGTCAGAGCTCACAGGGGGAATAAAAAAAAAAAAAAAAAAGGGAAAAAAATATAAAAATGACAGTAATTAGCTGAAAGTTTTCTTCTCCCAATCAGCACTTTTTGGATGAGAGTTACGAGGGATGAGAGCGAGCCCGGCGCGATTCATGTGAACGCGGCGCTGGTTTCTGAGCTCTGCCCTCGTGGCTTTAAAGCTTTTGCACCGCTCACATCCCACGTGAGGAGTGGGGGTTTATACAAGCCCTGTGCTGCTCTTCACAGAGGGATGAAAGTCATCCCTGTTGTCCAAGCTGGCCTGGTGTCTGCCCAGTCCTTTCGCACTGCTGTGGCATCCATCTGGATGGACCGAGCGTTAGGTGGGACTTGACGTTCTTGGAGGTGTTTGCCAACATTGATCATGGAATCACAGAATCATGGAATGGTTTGGGTTGGCAGGGACCTTAAAAATCATCTCATTCCACCCCCTGTCATATCCCTTCAGAGACATCTTTCACTTGAGCCCAGGTGGCTCCAAGCCCCATCCAACCTGGCCTGGAACACTTCCAGGGATCCAGGGGCAGCCACAGCTTCTCTGGGCAACCTGTGCCAGGGACTCACCACTCTCACAGTCAACAATTCTTGCCAATATCCCATCTCTCCCTGCCCTCTGGCAGTGGGAAGCCTCCCCCTTGTCCTGTCGCTCCAGGCCCTTGTCCCAAGTCCCTCTCCAACTCTCCTGGAGCCCCTTTAGGCACTGGAAGGAGCTCGAAGTCTTCTCCAGATGAACACTCCCAGCTTTCCCAGCCTGTCCCCAGAGCAGAGGAGCTCCAGCCCTTGGAGCATCTCTGTGGCCCCCTCTGGACTCCTGTCACTCCAGGCCCTTGTAAAAAGTCTCCCTCCATCTTTCTTGAAGGCTCCCTTCAGGCAATTAGGTCACTTTGAAAACTTCCTTTTTCCAGGCTAAACAATTGCAATTCTCTCAGCCTTTCCTCACAGCAGAGGGGCTCCATCCTCCTCATCAACCTGTTGGCCACCTCAGGACTCACTCCAACAGGTCCATGTCCTTCCTGTGCTGGGGACCCCAGAGCTGGAGGCAGCTCTGCAGGATGGCTCTCATCTGAGCGAGGCAGAGGGGCAGAATCCCCTTCCTATGATTCCATGATCTCTGTTCCCATCAGCTTCTTTCAGAAGGCATCTGCCCTCCCCACCCGCTCCGCCACGAGAGGGGAGAGTCGTCTTCACCCGCTGTTGGTCTTTCCCAAATTGTTAACTCAGTGGGATGAGTTGCCCTCTGGAGCAGCCCAGCTTCCTGCACTCCCACAGGTTTCAGAGCTTAGAGGAAATGTCTCACTTTTGGTGGCTAAAAGTAGCTCTGCTGGATCCTGATGCAAAGGGTGGGAGATCTCAACAAGAGATTCATTCGAACTGTGGAGCAAAACTTTACACCTCCCCAGCTCGGCTAACCCAGGACCAGGGGCCAGCTGGCACAGCCTGGCCGTGCCCATGCTCTTCTGTGCTCCAGAACTGAGTAGCAGCATCCAAACTGCCTTTTGGGAATGGTGTTTGGTAGGTGCCAGCTCCCTAAGTGTGCTTGGGAAGCGTCTGGAAAGTTTACCAGGATCGGCCGAACAAGAAGAACATCCCTGGAAGTGTCCAAGGCCAGGCTGGACTTGGAGCTTGGAGCAACCTGGGATAGTGGAAGGTGTCCCTGCCCATGGAAGGGAGTGGAGCAAGATGATCCTTAAAATCCCTTCCAACCTAAATCATTCTGTGATCCCACGATGATGATTTTATGAACAGCAGCACCCACATGGCCAGGCCTGTGCCCTGGCCATGTTTATCAGCAAATCAGCAGCACAGATTTTATCAGCCCCTCCAGGCACCCCCAAATGCACACCCACAGCACCATTTCAGCAAGCCTGAGAGGGCTGTAAACTCCATCCTTGCACAGGGTCCATCCAAGGAAGGATCCTGGTTGTTCTCACAGCGTGACCACTTGGGTAGATCAAGGCTACACAGAACTTTAGAATCACAGGATCACTTAGGTTGGAAAAGCCCTCTGAGATCATCCAGTCCAACCATCCCTCAGCACATGGTTTAGCCACCACTAAACCATATCTCCAGGTGCCACATCCATGTGGCTTTTAAATCCCCCCAGGAATGGTGATTCCACCACTTCCCTGGGGAGCCTGTTCCAATGCCTGACCACCCTGGTGAAGAAATTGTTCCTAATATTCACCCTTAACCTCCCCTGGCACAACTTGAGGTTGTTTCATCCCATTTTCCCCTGCACAGATAATCCAGCTGTAAGACAGAGGGAAGCTCTCCTGTGGAAACACCTGCAAGGGTCAACCTGCTGCCAACCATCAGTCTTGACCTCACCTCAACCTTCCCATAAGCAAATAAGACAAACTGGTTTTGAACACCCTCCTCGATTCCTCACACCCTGCACTACAGAAGAAGCACTAGGGAAGAGTTGTTCATGACCATGTAGTACATGAATTAACTGATCAAATATTCCCTGGATGTTCTCTGGATGCAGGTTCAAGTTTTCCAACGTGATCATTTCCAGCCTGGAAGGTTCCTCCAGGTATTTTTCAGCCACGCTCGTGCTGCCTGCTGTACATCTCTGGGTGCTTAATGAGCTTTGAGAGGGGTTGAGTTGAAGAAAGTCCACTGAGAACATTCAATCAAGCAATCAACAGAATTAGGGAATGCCACAACTGGAGTTGTACCTGCACACTTCCACCTCCCAGACAGTAGATGTGGAGGAGACCTTCCTTTGATCTTGGATGGGGCTTGGAGCAACCTGGGATAGTGGAAGGTGTCCCTGCCCACAGCAAGGGGTTGGAACTGGATCATCTTTAAAGTCCCTTCCAACCCAAACCGTTCTGGGATTCACTGTCCCTGCAAAGATTTGCCCTGATCCAACTCCCCTGAAACGAACAAAGTTATCCACAGGAGGAGAATTTGGTTTTTAAGGCGATTCTGCTGTTTTCTGCTCTCTGTAATTTCATGGAGCTCCCTTCCAGGGCTGGTTTGTTGGGAAGGGGAGGCAGCCCTCCTTCATGGCACACTTACTCTGTTTAACATCATCTTCATCAACTCTAAATGATCTTTCCTCCCTCCAAGGTATGTATTTCAATATTTTAGCAAGCACATCGCGGTACATAAAGCTCTCCAAGCCCTTCCTGCCTACAATTCATGGAAATGAAGCAGTTAAGCACAAAAACAATATACCTGTGAACACACACAAATTGCAGACTGGCAGATGAGGCAATTAGATAGAGAGTTAATTTACAGGAAAAAACACAGGAGAGCTGGATATTTCCTCAGATGTACATCAGTATTCTAAAGCATTGTAGAAGATTATATAGGAGCACTGGATTGCTTTGCTCATACCATGATGTATTTTTGCTTAAAATTGTAGAAAATGTGTATACAGGGCACTCGATTACTTGGAAACTCGTCTGCAATCAGGAAATTAAAGATCCCTGTAAACCAAATTCAGGCAGGGGAAATATTAGGGCTGTCACTGCTCTAATGCCCAAAATGGCTCCTGAATGTTGAGATGTTGATGCAAGTTTTCTGTGTTATTTACTGAGGGAATTTCATAGGTGCCTGGCACCTCAAATTAGAGAGCCATAAAAAGTGTAGATTATTGTTGAACAGCTGGGAGAAGGGAGTAACTCACATCCCCCAGCTTTGGGCACAGGAGACTGCTGACATCCCTCAACAGGCTGCAGGGACAGGAGGCAATTCCATGTGTCCAAGTCCCAGCCTGTGCTGATAAAGAGCCCTTCTTTCTCCATTAACTCCAGCAGGAACAGGGACAGAGCAGCTGGCTGAGTTACCTACCCAGATTTACCTCATTTTTACCCTTTTCTTTTTTTTTTTTTTTTTTTTTTTTTTTTTAAGCTGGAGGCAAAGCAGGAGTTTATTTCACCATATTGACCAGCAATAAACATCACAAGCATCACTACTCCCAATTCATCTGCAGCCCTGAGAACCTGAGAACCCCTCCTGCACATTCCCTGCTTCCCACTGGCTATAAAATAAACCACTTGGGCCACCCCCTCAGTGTTGCATCACCTTTGAAAGGCCTTGTCTTGAGGCTTAACACTATTAAATTTTCTTTATGGCCTCTGGAAAAAAAAACATAAAACCACCTCTGATAACATTTGGGAATGACACAAAGTTTGACATCATAATAAGTATTAAGGAGGATGAGGTGGCCATAAAACCAGCTCGGATTCCTTAGTACATTAGGCTCAATCAGCAAGGAAAGAAGGAATGGAGGGAACAAAGGATTACATAATGGAAAATAGCATCTGAAAGTAATTTAGGGGTCACAGTAGCCAAAAAGCTTAGCACTAGGATCCCATTAGGATGCCGTGATGAAAAGCACTAATGCAATTCACAGACATGTGCATAGCAGAGGAGGAGTAGGAGGAGAGAGTGACTTGATTTTCATTTACAGCAGCACTGAGACTAATGCTGGAATATTAAATCCACTCCTGCCAACCACGTTTTGAAAGGATGTTGAAAAAACCAGGGCCAGCGTTAGGAAGATTTGCAGGAGGAACGTCAGGACCGCAGAGCATGTCCCTGGTTTCCAGGGGACTGCCTTCAAATTCTGCATGCCCAGGAAACCCAGATTATCACAAAATCACTGAATGGTTTGGATGGGAAGGGATCTTAAAGATCATCTTATTCCAACCCTCTGCCACGGGCAGGGAACCTTCCCCTAGACCAGGTTTCTCCAAGCCCCGTCCAGCCTGGCATTGGACACTTAAGCTGTGATAAATTTTCCTCTGGCAGAAGGAAAAGTGATTGATCTGGGCATAGATCTGCACACTGATGAAAATTTCTAAGAAGAAAACATCCCCACTACTGTTGAATTCAATGAATGAGAATTTGATCTGTCCCAGAGCTTGGTACTTCATCAATATTTGACCATCGACATTTTAAAGCAACAGTTAATGAGGCAAATGAAAAACTTAATGTTACGTGGATAAAGATGATTAGGATCAAATTATGTTCATCAAAAGAAACTGCCTCTGAAATGCATTCCTTAAATGTCCCAAGGCAACCAGGGAGTGTCAGGAATGTTGTCATCTACTGCACTGACATATGCTTTGTGTATGTGGACTGAATTCCCTCCGGCCCCTGCATGACGGAACAGAGAATATCTTCCAGAAAAACCTGGAGTGACACCCAGGGTCAGGCTCAGACACCTGGATTCAGGTGTCTGCACGGACTGGAATCACTTCCCACACATTGACATTCAATGTATGGCCATTTGTGATGCCCTGGAGCATCTGAACCCTCTACAAGGGGCTGACGGGGACACACCTGAAGGATGGGGCCACCCAGAGGGACCTGGACAAGAAGGAGCAGTGACCCATGGGAATCTCATGAGGTTTAACAATATCAAGTGCAGGTGCTACCTCTGGGTCAGGGCAACCCCCAGGATCAACCCAGGCTGGGAATGAACAGATGGAGCAGCCCTGGGTAGAAGGATTTGGGGGTGTGGGTGGGTGAGAGGCTGGACATGCCCTGACCATGGGCACTCCCAGCCCAGAAACCCCCCCGTGTCCTGGGCAGCAGGGGAGGGGGGGATTCTGCCCCTCTGTCCCCTCAGGTGAGACCCCACCTGCAGAGCTGCCTCCAGCCCTGGGGAACAACAGCACAAGAAGGACATGGAGCTTTTGGAGTGGGTCCAGAGGTGGCCAACAAGTTGATTAGTGGGATGGAGCAGCTCTGCTGTGAGGAAAGGTTGAGAGAATTGAGATTGTTCAGCCTGGAGAAGAGAAGGCTTTGGGTTGACCTAAATGTGGCCTTTCAGTACCTGAAGTGAGTCCACAAGAAAGATGGAGAGAGACTTTTTAAAGGGCCTGGAGGGACAGGACACAGGGAATGGCTTCCCACTGCCAGAGGGCAGGGTTAGATGGGATATTGGGAAGAAATTCTTCCTGTTAGGGTGGTGAGGCCCTGGCACAGGTTGCCCAGAGAAGCTGTGGCTACTCCATCCCTAGAGGTGTTCAAAGCCAGGTTGGATGGGGCTTGGAGCAGCCTGGGATAGTGGAAGGTGTCCCTGCCCATGGTAGGGGGTTGGAACAAGATGATCTTTAAGGTCCCTTCCAACCCAAACCATTCCACAATTTCATGATCTACAACCTGCAGCTGCCCTGCACCGACCTGGACAGACAGATTCCCACCAGGATGAAGGTGTCAGAACATCTCCAGTGACACTGGATCATTTCATCCAGAGCAGATCACCTGGATCTAAGGGAAGAACTGAGTCTGAGATGGAGACACCTACATAGAAGTGTCCACATAGACGGGTCTTCATAGAATCCTGGAATGGTTTGGGTTGGAAGGGACCTTAAAAACCATCTTGTTCCACCCCCTGCCATGTGCAGGGACACCTTCCAGGAGACCAGGTTGCTCAGCTGTCGTGTCTGTCAGGTGTCTAAACTCCCTGTATGATTAAGGAAGACGTCATCACAGGACACAGGAGGAATTCCACTCTCCCTGAGCAGACATCTGGTCAACCTGCCCAGCTCTCTGGACCCCGTGGGCTCTCCTGACCAGTGCACAGGTGGTTCCTCCATGGAGACACTTGAATGCAGAAGCAGCATCTCCCCACAGATGTCATTTCCTGGCGTGCCAGCTCAGAAGGTAAAAGTTTAAAATCTGGTGTAAATCAGGACTGAATAAAAGACCAGGATGCGGAATCAAAGGGAATCCAGAGCTGCTCTGAGTAGGAGCACATACCAAAGGAAGCTGGAGGTGACAAAACCCACTCAGGTCAAGGATTTTGAAGGATCCCGGACAGAAGATGTGAAATAAATATAAACCAAAGAAGTGGTTCCTGTTTCACTCTGTTCTGGGGTAGCACATTCATCCTGATATCTGAACAGATCCCCCTGTTGTGGTAAATAGTGTCAGTCATTCTTGGTCCAGCATTCCCATGAGCCACCCAGAAATGCTTTTCCTCTGCTCTTAGAAAAACCTAAAATCAAGGAGCTCTCCATCAACAGATCCACATGAGAAGGAGAAACTGGGAAAAGAATGAAATACCAAATAAATTCTGATTATCTATAGAAAAAAAGACCAGATGATATTTTCTGCAACAACCTAAGACTGAACTTTGAAGACATGAGATATTCTCTAGCAATTGTATTTTTAGTTGGCCCATTGCTACAATAATTCATAATAAACTCTGAATATTATGCTGAGAAAACACTGGGTTTTGGCATGAACATCTGCCTACTTTGGGTTTTATTAGATGAGAAAGAAAACATTTTATAAGAGCAAGAGTATTTGCTTATCTTTCAGGGACTTGCAGACTTTCAAAACTGCCTTAAAAAAATCTAAATTAAATTGTTTGTCAGAAATCAGGTTCCTCCTTTACATGCTGTCACCTCTAACACAGAAAACACATCCTTTAGGTTTCCTTCTTCCCCCTTTTTTTTTTTTTCTTTAGGATACCTGCATTCAAAAGTAAGGGGAGGCTGAAAACACAAAGGATTGGAGGTTTTCCCCCACGAAATTATGAAAGCACAGGCTTTGAAGGGGGCAACCACCATAATAGGATGACACCCTGGCACACTGGGGGTTGGCAAAGTCGTTTCCTAAGGGACAAAGAAGAGAGAGAGGGGATGAAGACAGAAGGTCCAGGAAAGAATATCCTAAACAGGATTAAAAGCATTTCTTTTGAGAAAGAAATCCCAGAATGGTTTGGGTTGGAAAGGCCCTTAAAGCTCCATCCAGTTCCAAGGTCTAGAACCTTCCACTAGACCAGGTTGCTCAGAGCCCCATGTGGTGAGACAGGATGAACTCCTTGTTTCCCTTTAACCTCTCTATTCCCTATTTGAGATATACAGAAAAGAAAGGGCTGATCAGCTCCAAAATATCATGATTTCTGTTGATATCACTCAGGGTTCAGGGCTCTGTCCACCTTCACTCCCGTTTTAGGAGGATGCTAAAAGGCTTCTCTCCTATTTTACTGCAATCCTGAGGAACAGCCTCTGACTCAAACACCTCCCCCTAAAAAAACCATCACCCCCAAACTCATTATCCTTTAGCAGGAACTGCCTGCACCGTCATCTAAACCGGCACTGCAGGAACGAGGAAGAAATAAAAAGAAATAGTGTTTCAGAGGTTTTCCTAAGATAAAAGGGTTTTCCTTCGGAGTCAAACACACACCAGCCTTTGGAGGGACCCAGGGCAGGCTCCAAGTCCCCTTCCTGTGCCCAAAAAAATGCAGAGTACACTCTGCTGCACCCCCAGCTAAAGCCCAGCTTTAGTGAAGGCTCAAACCCCACCAGACACAGGTGAGAAGTGTTTAAGTGCCACGGGCAGGTGACACACAAGTGAAGTCCCCAGGACATGGGGCTGAGCTTCAATTTCAATTTTCAGAGTCCCTGCAAACCCCAGGGTACGGATAAATTACCTTTCCTACTGTTAGTCATGCCATGAACTTGCAAGAGATTTTTTTTCTTGATTTAGTCTATTAGAGAGATACAGAGTTTAAAAGTCCAGAGTCAGCACCTGGCTTATGCAATTGGGCATTTCTAACACACAGGCAATGGCCAGAAGCTATGAATTACTCTTAAAAGTAGAGCTAGCAGGAAAATTCCCTCCTCTCACAAAAAAGAAAAAAAAAACACAACCAAATAACCCAGATCAAATCAAATACGAGAATCACATTTTAATCTATTCTTACCCCACTGATTTTTTTTAACTGTCATGAAAAAAAAAAAAACACACACACACAAAAATCCAGATAATGGCTGTTTATACAGCACATACACACAGCCATATGTCAACATATAGATACACAATCAACAGTCTAAAGTGGATTTTTTGAGAGGCATCACTACCCAAAGATAAAAAATCATCCTAATGAGACAATTTCCCTTGGTTAAAAAGCACATTTTTGGTCAAGAAATATTTCTGTGCGAAATTTTCAGGGAAGTCTAATTTAGGTCTCTAACTTGCTGATGGTTCCAATCCTTTCCAGTTTCTTTTTCCTGGAAATCTAATCTCCATATGTAAAAGGGATAATAAGCCTTTTCTTTTAGAGAATGTGCCCGGAGCTGAAAGATGGAAATTTGAATCTCAGAGGCTGTAACTGCTCCATCCAAGAGCTGCTCACGGTGAATGGAACAACGCACAGTTGGCATTTATTGGAGTGGGATTCAGTGTTGACACTAGTCCAGCATTTTTCCTTGTGGAAGAGGTGGGGAAAGAATGGGATGCACTGCTGTAATTCCAGTGTGGATCCACCACAGCACTCTTTTATTGTGAAGAGAGAAGAAAAGGCTTCAGCGAGAGCTTCAAAGCTTCTCCCGGTGCCTAAAGGGGCTCCAGGAGAGCTGGAGAGGGACTGGGGACAAGGCATGGAGGGACAGGACAAGAGGGAATGCATTCCCACTGCCAGAGGGCAGGGAGAGATGGAATATTGGGAAGGAATTGTTGGCTGTGAGGGTGGGGAGGCCCTGGCACAGGTTGCCCAGAGAAGCTGTGGCTGCCCCTGGATCCCTGGAAGTGTCCAAAGCCAGGTTGGAACAACATGGGATACTGAAAGGTATCCCTGCCCATGACAGGGGGTGGAACTGGATCATCTTTCAGGTTCCTCTCCCCCCACAAATCATTCCATGATTCTCTGACTGTGCCATATGACCATCAAAAAATAAAGTTGCAAAGAGCTGCTCGACTGAGACGCTCAACTCCTACAAGTGCTGTGAGGCCGCAGCATCACTGCAGCACGAATGTACAGAAACCTCTGCCTGTGTTCCAGAAAATACCTGAATTATGTTTACATAAGGCTTTGACAAACGAATTGATACATAAAAGGTGAATGAAGTCATGTCTCTGCCACTGAGCTGCAAACCCAATCTGTTAAGGACACGAAAGGAGAGGTTTTTTCATATTTTTTTTTCTCTCCATTTACAGCTTTTATTTTTAACCTCTGGAAATGAAAACAGTTTACATCCGTTCCTATAAGGACTGGAATACAGGAGTACACAGTCTTTCTTAGAGAAGAAGTCAGTCTGCATTCTTTTTGTTCTTTGCTTATAAAAACTTGTGGGTTATTGAAAATGTGAGGGCAGCATAAGGAAATAAAAGGTATTAATGCATCTCTTTGTATGTGGAAAGACATAATGCCAACCATGTTCTCTCTTTCTCTCCACAAAGTATCCCCCTGGAAAGTTCTGGTTTTATATTTCTATGTATATACTCTTGAGAAAAGAAGTAGCCACAAATGCATTTTCAGAGACTTTTGGACTCGATGTCACGAAATCAAAGTGAAAATGATTTCAATAACATCGCCCAGAGCCTTCTCATTGTGGTGGCAGGGAACCATCCCTTGTTAAAGGACTTACAGGGAGCTGAGCACCTATTTAGACACCATTGTAAATGAAGACAATGCATTTATTTCATTGCTATGGTTACTAAATCAAGTCTGAAGTATAGAAATATGGTTCACAAGGGGGAAAAAAAAATAAAAAAGGAGGAAGGAAAATAAAATGATACATCGCTTTAGAAATGCAGAAGGAAGATCAAACAAACAGGCTGCACAGTTCAAGAAACAATTAATTATCAGAACTTTCACAACACAGTTGATATAATCTCATTGTCACCTGATTGCAGCCATTCTTCTACCAGTGCTGTCTCCCCCTCCTCACTTGTCCCCATCTTGTCTCTTGTGTCACTGCTGGGGTGGGAGAAAAAGCTGCTGCTTTTTATCTGTGAGACTGGGAAAACGATACATCCCTGCAAGGCTGAAAGCTCCAGGGGGTATTTTCTTCTGGCCACAGAGCTGGGCTGGGACAGACCCTCTCCTCCTCTCGGACATCTCCACGGGACCTCTTTGGTAAAAATGGAGCTGCAGCTGTGGGAGCCACGAGCTGCTGCTGTGGGAGCTGCTGCTCCCACCCAGCACACAGGATGGCAAATGCTCATCTCAAATGACTGGGCATGACTCTCAGTGTTTCCTGGGGTGATTTCCTAAATCCCAGAATCATGGGCTGGTTTGGGCTGGAAGGGATCTTAAGGATCATCCATGGGCAGGGACACCTTTCCCTAGCCCAGGTTGCTCCAAGCACCATCCCACCTGGCCTTGAACATTTCCAAGGATGGGGCAGTCACAGCTTCTCTGGGCAACCCCTGCCAAGGCCTCCCCACCCTCACAACCAGCAATTCCTTCCCAATATCCCATCTAACCCTGCCCTCTGGCAGTTGGAAGCCACTCCCTGTGTCCTGTCCTTCCATCCCTTGTCCAAAGTCCCTCTCCAGCTCTCCTGGAGCTCCTTCAGGCACTGGAAATGCAGAAGCTCAGAGGGCCAAAGAGTGAGAGTTTTCTCTAAGTGATACAACATCCCAGCACCCAGAGTTCCCCATCCAGCCCCCTCACAGCTGACAACTGACTCCTGCCCAGCAGGTTTGGGTTGTACTCTTCCCCACAGAAGGGAGCAGATTTAGCCCAGAGAGGTGACCCAAAAGTACCAAGGTCAGATGAGTTGCCAACAGAAATGGTCAACATCACATTTTATTGCTTTGAAATGCTGTAAAGCTGCCCTTTATATGTTGTCCAATCAGGTTGTTTAAGAACTTTTCTGAACAAAAATGAAGAAAACCAATGGCTAAGACTGTAAATCCCTCTTTCCTTCCTTTAATGGCACACGGTCAACAATTTAATTCCACTCACTCACTGGAGCTCCAGAGCTGCCAGTCAACTTCCATTTGCTTCACAGGAGCCTCATCAGAACAGATCAAAATTCAAGGCTAAAAACCCTGCACTCAAACTCCTGGGCAAAGAGGATGGGAGGCAAAGGGATGACACTCCTAGACAGGATGTACAGAAGCCAAGATTAATCTACCTGACATTCTGCTGCTGACTCCTCCAAGCAAATCCAAACAAATCCGGGACAGCACTTGCAGAAACAGCCTCTGTCTTATTTAGGCAAAGCCAGGAACTCGGCCACTGTGTGCCCTTGGCACCAAGAGAAATCTCTTTGCCGCAGCCAATTAGGAAGAGATCTGATTAATTAGGACTTCCTCATCCTTCTCCTCTGACCAACACACAGCACTGGATTATTTAACATATTAAATGGAGTTGTTCAGCTACGCTGCCTCAAAGAAGGGCTCTCGTGGAGTCACTGAATAAAGCCAAGGAGATCCAGATGGAATTAAAGCATTTAAATTAATGCTGTTCCCACATATCCAGTGTGAGAGCACAGCTGTACCCCAGCCATGGTTCTGCAGGGGATGGGCTGGCTCTGCCCTGTCAGTTCGTGTTGTGCCATAACTCCCCGACATGGCATGTTGGCACCGCTCCCTGACGCTGGCACAGCATGTGACAGTCATTGTCCCTGTGGGCTTCCAGAGGAATGTGCTGGAAAGCCCCCAGAGTGACTGAGGAGCCTGAACTTCGCTGAGTTTATTGGGGCTGAGCCCGTTCAGCCAGCGAGGGGATGTAGGAAAGGTCACCTCCTACTCCAAAAGGGATGAACAGAGCTAATGGGGAGAAAAGAGGGTAGCATGGAATGAGACTAATAACAAGGACAATAGACTGAATAAAATCCCTTCTTTTTATTCTCTGACACAAGATGCAGTTTCTGAAAGGAAAAAGGAACAGAAGACAAGTGCAGGTCTATGAAAATAACTTTGTACCCACTATGACCCTCTGAGATCTCTGCTCCTACAGATCAGGAATTCAAAAGTCTCCCTTCCAAAGTCTCTCTGTCATCCCAATCAAAACCAAATTGGGAATGGCTTTGCTGAGGCATTTCTGTCTGACTGAGCATTGCACCTGAGCAGGCAATTTCCATGAATTGGGAATGGCTGCCTCATGGATTGCAGCAAGGAAAAGTGGAGAGCGAATTGCAGGAACTGCTGGTCCTGGTGGATGAGGCACAATGTGCTCCCAGGCTGGGAGTTCTGCTGGGTCAGATCTTGGAGTGCTCTTGGCTCACGTCAAGGGCTTGGGAAGCTCTCTATGTCTCTGTGGCACTTGGGGACAGAGTCTAGTGGTGCTGGGTTATGGCTGGACTTTATGATCTCAGAGGGCTTTTCCAACCTTAATGATTCTGTGATTCTGTCTTCTCCAGACAGTACAAAGTCAGGTGCTGCAATGAACATTCAACACAAACTCTGCACCTGCTCTTCATCTTTGCTAAGGCTTGTTGTGAACTTGCTGCAGTTGCTGTGCAAAGAAGTCATAAATTGAGAATAAAAGGATCATGGAATCACAGAATATCCTGAGTTGGAAGGGACTTACAAGGATCATTCAGTCCAACTCCTGGCCCAACAGGACAGCCCAACAATCCCACCTGTCCCTGAGTGTTGTTCAAACCCTCCTTGAGCTCTGGCAGCCTTGGGGCCGTGCCCACTGCCCTGGGGAGCCTGTTCAGTTCCCAACCACCCCAGGTGGGAAGAACCTTTCCTAGAGATCCAATCTAAACCTTCCCTGACACATCTCCAGCCTTTCTCTCAGGTCCTAAGGAGCTTAAGTAATATCCATGTGATAAAAATAGCATCAGGACCCAGAATTTTATTAACATCCGAAATCCAAACACTCAAACTGAAACATCATGAGACTGATGGAGGAAAAGCAACCCCACAGAGAAATAAATCAGTGCAACTTTGAAGCATCTCTTAGTAGAAGATGACAAAAAATCACCTCATCCTACGCAAAAAGTTACATGAAAAAATGAGCTATTAGAGCCTGAAAGTCACTCAATATCTTGCTTGAATGAGCAGGAACGTGTGTTTCTCTTCCTAGAGGTGCCCAAAGGAGCAGCCAACAGAGAAACCTGCAAAAACTCAGGTACAAAGTGCTGAAAAAAAGAGGCTCCTTTGCAAGGTAAACTCGATTTCCCAAAGGGTATGAGTAAGCAGCCACTTCCCTCGCAGGCAAATGAAAGCCATGAGGAGCTTTCAAAGATGCCATTCACCAAACTGCCCTTAATGGGAGAGCAGAGGGGCTGAATCCAGGCAGGAAATTAAGAAAAGGGAGCAGGGACGGTCATTTTGATGAGGAGACTCAAAGAGAACAGAGGAAGGAAACAAGGGGGCTGTGCAGCACCGTGCTCTCCTTTGACTGGGGCCCATTAACTCCAGTCATTTAAGAGAGTGATGAAAAGAACGGGAACCTTTAAATAAAACACAACTTTTTTTCAAAGGCATAACTCTGAGTTTCAGAGTTTTTTCTGGAAAGAAATGCCAAAATACCTCCCAGCAGGACAGCCGAGCTTATGGTATATGGATTATCCAGTGATGGGAGTATTGTCATGGAAACATGATCTTTGTTCAGAAGTGATCACTAACTGCTGCTCTCCCTTCAGATATTAATAATAGATCTTTGGAACTTGTTTTTTGGGTTTTTTTTGGTATTAAGTCAGTGACAGACTATGGACCTGAATCTTCTGTCTCCTGATTTCATCCTGGGTTTCAGCTGGTTCATTCCTCATTTACAGACAACTGCAGTAGTGGCCCATGGAAAAGCCAAAACCCACAGGAAAAACTGGCCCCCAGTCCCCACCCAGGGATGGCACCTGAATCGGGAAGGAGACACAGCATCCCATCTTTTTTAGGGATGAACACAACTTTTAGGCAAAGACCCAGGGGAGGACACATGACAGATGTAAAGAATACGATTTACACCTCAGGACACCTAATAAAATAAATGAAATGGGATTCTCCTCCAGAAACTTTGGTTTGGGCATTTACAAAATGTTTCTAAGCCCTCTTTAAAGTTAATAAAGTCTCACTTCAGGTTGTGGTTCCTAGAATGAAAGAATATCCTGAGTAGGAAGGGATCATCCAGTCCAACTTCTGGCCCAACAGGATAGCCCAACAATCCCACCCTGTCCCTGAGAGTGTTGTCCAAACACTCCTTGAGCTCTGGCAGCCTTGGGGCTGTGCCCACTGCCCTGGGGAGCCTGTTCAGTGCCCAACCACCCTCTGGGGGAAGAACCTTCTCCTGACATCCATCCTAAACTTCAGCTGACACAGCCTCATGCCTAAACATGAGCATCCATAGGCATTATTTGAGATGTCTTAGGGAATCCAGCCCCTGACTACAATTCCCATGGCTCAGATCTGTGGGTACCAGTCTATTCTGTCAGCTTTTCATGGACATCCCAGATACCTTTAACCATCTTTAACAGCACTTGATTCATATGTTTTGGCAACTAAACTGCACCCAGTGGAGTCCAGAGAGCAATTCAAGTCCTCCCAAAGCAAATATCTACATCTCTGGTCAGCAGAAAAGCTCTGAATGCTCTGGGGGTTTAACTAGTTGCCCAAACACAGTCCTCAAGCACCTTGGAGCAATCTCTGTCCTGGGCAAAACCCTGTGAGGTACCACTGAAACAGCTCAAACAATAAAAGCAACAGCCAGGGAATTTATGGCTCTCAAAGACATGTGAAGGTGGCCTTTGGGGACATGGTTTGTGTTGGGCTTGGCAGTGCTGGGAGAATGGCTGGACTTGATGATCTTAGAGGGCTTTTCCAACCTGAACAATTCTGTGATTCTGTGATGAACTCACAAAGTTATACAGGTTTGTGGGTGGAGTTTGGTGACTTTGGCTCAACTCACACAACAGTTTCAGGCTTAAAACTGGCTCTTCCCCCCCTCTTGGGACCACCCAGCTATGGCTGCAACCAGTGACAGACAGGAGATTGGAAGAAACAAAGGCAGAGACCAGAAAAAACATCAACAGGAGAGGCAGGAACATTTTGGGACATTTGGGTGAGAAATGTATAAAGGCTGCCAGGTTGGTAATGGAAGCAGATTTCATGGAATCACAGAACCACAGACTGGTTTGGGTTGGAAGGGACCCCGAATCTCATCTCATTCCAACCCCCTGCCATGGGCAGGAACACCTTCCACCAGCTCAGGTTGATCCAAGCCCCATCCAACCTGGTGTTGGACACTTCCAGAGATCCAGGAGCAGCCACAGCTTCTCTGGGTAACCCGTGCCAGGGCCTCACCACCCTCACGGGGAAGAAGAAAAAAATCAGTTACCTTGTAAAAGACCCTTGAGATGGAATCAGAGCCTCCAACTACATCTTATTTCTTCAACGTTTTCTACATAACACTCTGAGATCTGATCCAGTTACACCATAAGTGGAAACACCACTGACTTCCACCAGTGCAGACCCAGAAAAACTGCTTAGATTTATTTTTTAGTTGCATCTGCGCAGCTGCACCCTCAAGATGCATTATTTATGAATTCAGGGAAACAGAGCTGTTCAGTCATTTTTGCACACAAACCAGTTGGGATGACAGGTACCATCACCTTAATGGCAGACAAGCACCCTGAATGCTACTCAGAGTGTCACCAGTGAGCCTGGGACACAGTTTCACAACAGTGCAACATTGAGAGCAGAGTTAATTTTAAAAAGAGTGAAATCTATAGCCCACCACCCTCTTCCTCCGCCCCCAAGCCCCTCAAAGCCTGGGTCTGGTGGTTATTCTGATCCCTGGAGTTTGCTGCATGTTTGATTCACAGACTGCAGCATGTCTGCACCAGATGGCCCCGAGTTAATGAACACAAACTCATCACTTTTACTCACGAGGGAAATGTGCAGCTCAATCTGATTTGTACTCGACAACTAAAAATATTTTAGTATTTTTAGGGAGCGTTTTACTGTTACAAAATGGCATTTGAGGAAAGCAGTAAAAGAACACAGCCTACCCAACAAATGTACTTCCACAGATGAAGAACAGCACTGCTGCCTTTTCCCCTTCTCATCCCAGCTAAGTTAACATATTCCCAAACCTTAAAACTGCAAGCAGCACAGAAGGAAAGCTGTAAGATCTGGGCCTCCTCAGGAACCACTGAGCCATTTGCAAAAAGTCTCCTGAGTTTGTTGAAGGCAGGACTGGGACCTGAGTCTTTCACCACAGCAGGTTTGAAAGGATATGGGTCATATTCTCAGCACAGGACAAAGGGAAAGCCTGGAAAACACCAGAGCTGCGATTATTTACACTGGCTGAGGATTTGCCTGCACGGGGTCACTGTGATCATGGAATCCCAGAATGGTTTGGATTGGAAGGGATCCTTAAAGCTCATCTTGTTCCAAACCCCTGCCATGGGAAGGGACACTTTTACCAGGCCGGATTTCCAGAGTAGTGCACAAGATGTATGAGAATATAAACCACACAAACCCAGCATTCTGCTGCCATGATACAAAGAAGATTTTTCTCCAAGGAACCAAGAGACATTTGTGAACAACCAAAACACAGATTCCCCCCCAGTCTACCACCCAAAAATGGATAAATTGCTTCCCTTGAAGTCAACAGGCAAAAAGTCACGACTGCAAACACATGGCAGGAGCCACGTTCCCAAAATTTAAAGGAATCTCGATTTCACTTTTCATTCAGAAAGCTGTTGAGATGCCAACATTTTAATGTAATTTTAGCCTGGAATGTGACTCCCTGACTCCTGTCAAGCATGTGATTTTACACAGAACTGTTTTGGTTGGAAAAGCCCTCCAAGATCATCCAGTCCAACCATCCCCCAGCACTGCCGAGGCCACCACTGAGCCATGTCCCCAAGTGCCACATCCAAGTGGCTTTTAAATACCTGCAGGAATGGGGAGTCCACTTCTGCCCAGGGTAGCTGTGCCAACAAGGGCTGAACAACCCTCTCCATGAAGAAATTGTTCCCAGTATCCAACCTAAACCTCCTCTGGCACAACTTGAAGCCATTTCCTCTCACCCTGTCACTCATTACCAGGGAGAAGAGAGCGAGAAGGTCCCTCCTGAGCCTCCTTTTCTCCAGTCTGAGCCCTCTCAGCTCAGAAGCAGAAGACAAATCCATCATTTATTCAATGGGGGTATTCCCACAGAGCACATGGACCACCTTGAGGGCCTTTTTACCTCTCTAACCACAAATTCTCCCAACTACCCCCATCTCCATTGCACACTGGTGATAAATTTGCATAGTTATTAAAGAGCAAAGTACCAATATAACACCAGCTCATGCAAATATCTGTGTCAAGCAGGATATTCCCAATGGCTGAGCTGATAAAAAAGAGAGAGGAAAACCAGAGGATGCTGAGAGGCCATTGTGGTCTCCTGAAGAGTGGAAGAATCAATCAAAAGAAACCCACATCAAGGTCCCATTCATCACTGGATGCTGCAGGAATTCCCAAAACAAGCTTTGCTCCCTGCCTTTTGTGCTGCCTCAGTCAACTTTCCTCTCTTCTGAAGTCCACTAAAATCTATGAAATATTTGCTGTTTGCCATGATGGGATCCTCTCCCATCAGGACATAATGCTGTGTGAGGGCTTGAGTTCCCATCTCACCAGGATAATCAAAGAATCAGGGCTGGGGAGGCAAACTCACAGCCATCATAAACTGGGCAGGATGCACAAATCCTCCCTCCTTCAGAACATCTCTGTCCTTTCACACTAAACACCAAATAATTTTTTAATTCACAAAAAAAACCCCACATAAACCTTGACAATATTGATATTTTCTAAGAAGAATAATTTGTTTTCTGAGCTGCCTCACATAGTCTAAAAAATATAATAGAAATACTGGAAATAAATCTGTTTTACTCAACTGAGGGAGTCAAAATTCAATTTGGAATGAAATGCTAATTGTGACTTAAGCATTCTAATCATTCCTGCTTATATGCATTGTGAGGTACTGGAGCTACAACCTGAACATGTCCTCTGTTTAAAATTCTTTCTTTCAGACTCCTCTAAGGCTCAAGAAAACACATCTTCACCTTCATCATGGTCTTTAAGTCCCTTCCAACCCAAACCATTCCAGGATCCTCTAAGGTTCCTAACATTTTATTCCTGATTTCAGCTCCTCACAGAGCGCTATTGCTCTGCAGTGCTGGGCTGGTGTCCCTGTCACCAGGAAACCTCAGCACGTGTTTTTGAGGCAGATTTCCCTGTTCACCTTCTCATTCTTTCCTCACTCACCTCCCCTGCCTTAAACACAAGCTGAGGAAACAAATCATATTCCAGACTATGCCCAAGCACCATTAAAAATAGTCATGCAGCACTTTCCATGCATAATTCATCCTTCCTGTATTTCCAGTCAAGGCGTCTTCACTTTGCAAGTGCAAAGTGACAATTCTTGCAGATTTGGGAAATAATCTTTTACATCTGTTACAAGCTCACAGACACCATTTGGCAAGTGTTAAAAAATCCCATGTAGGCCCAGGACTGCAGTGTACTGTTTGGTTAGAAGAATTCCTGAGCTAAAGCTTGTAGGAAAAAAAAAAAAAAAAAAAAAAAAAAAAAGATATGACTAAAGATATAAAGATATGACTTGAATGTTTTCTTCTAAAAAAAATATTTTAATTTTCCAGCCATTTGTGTGTGTGTGTGTGTGTATTTCACCCTTCTTATTTCTCTTCTCTTTCTCATGCTTCACAGAGTCACAGAATGTCTTGAGTAGGAAGGGACACACAAGGATCATCGAGTCCCAACTCCTGAGTCGGCACAGGAATCCCACCTGAGAGCATGACTTCACTTCTTGTTTTGCAAATTTTGCTGGGGTGTTTTTTTCATTTTTGAGTTTTTAATGCTGACATTTCAACCATCTTTAGTATGCCAGACCCAGAACAAGTTTCAAGCCCTGCTCAGGCTCTTGTGGCCCCGTTCACGTGGCCTGGCTCCCTTGGGCCTCTCCTTGTCTACATTCCCTCTCTCCCTGCCTTTCCCACCAGCCCACGCTTTTCCATCAGCCCAGTTCAGTCTCTACCCCTGCCTTCATCTCCCATCTCCCTAATTTAGCTCTGCTTTTAAGTCTTATTAGTCTTGCCTCAGAAGCGCTGTCATAACAAAGGGGGAGCGCTCACAGTCCCTCTTCGCAGAGTGATTTAGCAGAGTGAGGAGCATCTCCCTGCATACTAATGCCGCTTTAACAACGCTGCCCAAACACCCTGGTGCCTGTGCTAACACTCTGCAGGCTCCCAAGGAGCTGGGAATGCCATTTGTGTGCACATGAGGAGTTAGGAGGATGGGGGGAATTCGCGTTTCAGCCAGGTTTGCCATCGGCAGCAACGTCGACTCTTCTCCGTGTTTCATTTAGATGTTTTCTCCTGCTATAGCACCATCCTTTGCTGTCTCCACTTAAATCCTCTCCATTTGCATTCCAGCCCTTCATTGAAAGCAATAACAGAACCCATGCCATCCACAGAGCTAAATAAAGCAATATATATTTAATTAAAATGATGCTGATGCAGCAGCTGGGCTCACAATCCGCCTCTGCCGCTGCACCCGCCGGCAAAGACGGGTCAGCAAAAACATCTCCAATGCTCCAGGGACCCGATCCCGCCACCTCATCTGAAATTACAAATTTTCCTGAGCGTCCTCTGAGGTTCCCCCTCGGAAAGAGCTCAGGACTTGGAAGTGCAGCCTCAGGCATGGCTGGAGGGGCCTGCGGAGCTTATCGGCCCCACGTGCTCCAGGCAGGTTTGGCAGGTCCAGGCACTGATGCCCAAGGAGGAATTTGCTTTTATTGGTGTGGTCCTGGAAGCACAGCTGGAAAAAAACCCACACTCCCACAGAGCCACAACCAGGTGGTTTCTAAGAAGCCCATATTTAATCACAGACTTACAGAATGGTTTGGGTTGAAACGGGGCTCAAATATCATCTCATTCCAACCCCGCTTCCAAGGGGGACACCTTCCACTGGAACAATGTGTGAAGAGGAGGAAAACAAGTTTCCAGTTTTATTTTAAGCTTTGGAGGTGAGACTCTAAAACAGCTGATTTTTTAAATCATCCACAAAACAATGGAGGGGGGGAAAAAACCCCACTGTCAGTCTGTCCTTTTCTCAGGCTGTATTTGAGGAACTTTAGACACGCTGAATGAACCACATTGATTTTTCTATTTGTGGTTTTGATGGGAATTTAATTGAAAAAGGTGGCAAACCAGGGTTTGAAGCTTGTTTGCAGCATGTTCCACAGGAAAACTGTGAAAAGAGGTTTAAAAAAACACCAAAACAAAGGGTTTTTTTTCTGATCTCCCATCTCCCGGAGCTTGAAATCCTGCACGCTTTATTCATTGCCTGTGGAAGAGCTCATCATGAAAGCTCAGGCTGAAGGCAATTAATTTTTCTTCTCTTATTTTCCTCCTTTTTATGTGTTTGGAAACGGTCAGCAGGATTTGCATCAGCATCACTTCAATAAACTGAAAATGGAGACAACACCCTGGCCCTCTCCTTTAGGGTTGATCAGCTCTGTATGAAACATCAGGGAAAAAATAACCTGAGACTTCTGAAATTCTTCCACACACATATCTCGGGTTCAAACACCCTTTATTGGTTCTGGATCCAAAAGTGCCAAGGAAAAGCCTGAGGAAGGAAGGAGTAACCGGGTGGGATGGCATGTGAAGACACAGAGGGGCTTTTGAGCAGCAAACAGGTAAATGTGACACATCCCACAGATTTTTTTCTCTGCTATTTTTTTAGGGGCCAAATGCCTGCACAAGGCTTTGGTGGGGTCACTATTAACTTGCCAGTCTGTAAAACGAGGTTTTAATTTAGTTCTGGCCCAGAATGTGAGGTTTTTCCCAAAAAATTTGCATAGCAAGGAGCTTGAAACTTCTCCCACTAATCCTGGCCATAGCAAGGCTACTGATGAGAATATACTCCCCCAGAATTAGAGCTCAAGTTTAATTAAGACTCGAGCTATGGGATAATACAGCTGCCTGTTTATTTAGTGGTATTTCCACATATTTTGTTTTCTCACCTGGAAGCATTTTCAGTTTGGGATGATAGTTCAATATTCCATTTTATCTGCAAAGCCTCAAACAAAATTGGATGAGTTTATGCTTTTTCCCTTGTAATACAGCCAGAGAATCAGAGAATCATGGAGGGGGTTGGGTTGGAGAGGACTTGGAAGATCATCTGTTTCCACCCCCTGACGTGGACAGGGATACCTTCCACTAGCCCAGGTTGCTCCAAGCCCTGTCCAACCTGGCCTTGAACATTTCCAGGGATGGAGCAGCCACAGCTTCTCTGGAAACTTCCTCCAGTGCTTCACCTTGTCAGCAGCAGGTTTGATCTTCCAGCTTCCCAATGTATTGGAGAAAAAGTGGTTTTTTGTGATAGATCTGAGGAGGATCCACAACCAAAGGAAGATATTTTAATCTGGTGTTAACATCCTCTTCTCTCAGCTTTCCAGAAACCTCCTAACTGCTACACATTCCTTACATGGAAATAATATTAATTAAACAGATATATCAGTCAGATGCAGCCTTTTTCCCTATCTCTAAGCTATGCACAATATAATATCCTGTAGTTCACAGCCTAACAGTGGCACATGAAAATGGAATTGCATTACCAGTGCAGTGTGATGATGAGAAAGCCATCCCATGACAAGCTGTCCCAGGATGATAGTAACTGTCTCACATTATATTATTTTGGGAATAATAAACATTATATGTAGGAAAACATGAAGCCAAAATAAGCTGGGTCATCCCACAGAGCTCGTGACAGATGGCAATTCCAGCTCCATAATCAAAGCAATAATTAACCTGGTTAAAATGAAAATATCAGAGTGGATTTGTAATCCAGTTCTGCACATCAGGGTTGTGCTGCAATATTCAGGAGTGTTTTCAGAGACATTGGTCATCCAAATCAAATATGGTTCCTGACAGGAAAGTTCTGGTCCTGCAGCAACTGTGGATCACCAATATCTAGGACTTGTCTTTGCCAAAATGGAGCCTGAAAGTGGAAAAGAGGAGCTGTTCAAAAGATCTAAACCCCCTTTTGCATCCATTCACAGCCTGTGTGGCAGTTACTCCATGAATACTCTTTTTTATTCTATTTAGTCAATACCTGAAAAGGCTGATTTCAGCCTTTTAGCTCTTTTAGATCAGTATTCAGTTTAAATTCAGTGGTGAACACAAATTCTACATCTATCATTTACTGGTGAGCTGGTTGGTTCTCAGGACATAAGTGTCTCTTTGATTGATTGACAATCAAAACCACCTGAACTTAAAAATCAGGACTTTCTGTTTAGTTTAGTGTGTACAAATACCAAAAATATTTTTACACCATTTATTTTTTGGTCAGCTTATTCTTGGTTATTGCCCACACAAACAGGTTGGGCCACAAGGTTCAGGAAAATTGAATATTGACGACCAAAATGATGGCTTTTCCATTAAATCTACAAATGTATAATGGCTTAATGCAGTTCCAGCTCTTTCAAAATGGGGAAAAAATGAGGAGAAATGAGTTCATAAAATAGGAGCACTTCGCACTGATGTGGCCACAGGTCTGGAAGACCTTCCCCCTTGTTATCCAATTTGGTTTCCTGCCACTGGAAGCTCACCCAGATCCCTTCCTGAACTCTGCAAGCACTGTTGCATAAATTGTCATATTTCCTACCCCTTCTATTCTGTTTGGGCAGCTGTTTGTGAGCCCAGCTGCTCTAATGATTATAAAACATCCAATTTCCCAACCCAAATATAAAGATGGGCAATTCATACCCACCTGGATTTGTGCTAATGTTGTTCTTCACCTTAAACAGCTTTTGCCCCTCTCCCTGATATTTACTTCTTTCCTATTTCTAGGGAAAAAAAAAAATAAAATCTTTTCTTGCTCAGCCTGTTTGCTGGATCAATCACAGTCTTTTCTCATTAAAGACTTCCCATTCCCCAGTTACACAGAAAATAACTTGGCCGATGGATCCCAGATTTACACAGTGTCACCTCAGGGTCACCCAGTTGTCCCCGGGTCTGGAATCACTGAATGGGTTGGAATCACAGGATGGTTTGGAGTTGGTTTGAGTTGGAAGGGACCTTTAAAGCTCATCTAGTCCAACTCCCTGCCATAGGTAGGGACACCTTTCACTAGACCAGGTTTCTCCAAGCCCCATCCAATGATCCTGCCCCTTGTCACTGCTTGGACCACTGGAAATCTCCAATCACCAGAGAAGGTTATGACACTGTTTTTTTGCTAAATATTTCCATGCATTTTCTCAACAGGCAAGAAAACACCCACTTGAGTGAAAATATTGGCAATAAATCTGTTTTACTCAACTGAGGGAGTCAAAATTGAATTTAAAATGAAATTGTAATTCTGACTTTACCGAGCGAGTTGCTGACCGAGGCGGATTATTTAAAACAACGCCGGAAAAGAGCATTCCTTGATTTTATCCTAATCAAAGGAAACACTGTAAGCCCTTCTCATTGACAGAAGCAATTCTTGCAGGGGAAGGGCTTCATTCATGCTGGAGTGTGCTGAGTCATTCATTATTCACTGTGCAGACCAAGGCCACGCAGGGCTGGGCTCACATCCAAGGAACCAGACTCTCCTGCTCCCTACGGTCCAGTCACGCTGAAAGCGCCCCTTGGGAAGCGCCCCCTTGTCAGCCCGGGATGTCTCCTGGGCGTGGCTTTGGAGCTCGTTTGGGAGACAAGGCTGAAACCACGGCAGTGACCACAGCAACAACGAGGAGTGAGCACAACCGTTATCAATCTGGATTTCACTGGGATCCAGAACAGGGGATAAAAGAGCCCAAAGAGGAAGCCCAAGAGACTTGTTTAGCTGTGGCTCACTCCATGTTAACTGCAGCTGTGTTCTGGATGACAGCAGAGGTGTCTGCTGGTAAACTGCAGGTTGGGTCCAGCCGCCCAAATTCAGATGCTTTGCTTTGATCTCCAGCTGCTGGTTCAGAAGTTGCAGGTCTTCTCCAGCTCCTCTTACCCTCACAGCCCCATAGGAACGTCTCAGATATCCTGAGGCATCCCAAACTGCACCAGGTGCTACTTCAGGCAATCAAATATTTCAGCCAGTATCTCCTACAGAATGACCAAGTCACTGGCCCCTTGTGTTCAAGCTTTAGGAACTCATGTAGATCATCCAGGGTGGATCAGCCAGCCCAGAGCACTGGAATTTTTTAGAGGAAAAAAAAAGGGGTTTTAGAGGAAAAAAAAGGTTTTGGGGGTTTCCCTTTGATGCAGCACAAAGTCAAACCAAAGAGGGATCACTGCAGGAGAAGGGAAAGCCAGAACAGCCACAGAGAAGGAAAGAAAAGCCATGGGGAAGGTGAGGCCTTCAATGGAGCTGCTGGAGAGTCCAGAGGAGGCCACGGAGATGCACCCAGGGCTGGAGCCCCTCTGCTCTGGAGCCAGGCTGGGAGAGCTGGGGGGGTTCACCTGGAGAAGAGAAGTAAAGGATCCTGGGAGACCTGAGAGCCCCTTCCAGACCCTAAAGAGTCTCCAGAAGAACTGGAGAGGGACTTGGGAAAAAGGATGGAGGAACAGTACACAGGGAATGGCTTCAAACTGCCAGATGGCAGAGATAGATGGGATATTGGGAAGAAATTCTTGGCTGTGGTGAGGCCCTGGCACAGGTTGCCCAGAGAAGCTGTGGCTGCCCCTGGATCCCTGGAAGTGTCCAAGGCCAGGTTGGATGGAGCTTGGAGCAACCTGGGCTAGTGGAAGGTGTCCCTGCCCATGGCAGGGGGTTGGAACAAGATGGTCTCTTCCAATCCAAACCATTCCATGATTCTATGATAATTATTAACAATAAAGACTTCACCAAAGGGGTACAACTGGACTTTCTGCAATCCAGGCACAACATTTCAAAGCCTCACGAGAAATAAAACCTGCTTGCCACGACATATTTTGTGGTCTTATGCTCAGAGATGGAGTTATTTAATTTTTTCTATTTTCCACTGTGGGCAAATTCCAAAAAAGTACAAGTAGAAATGGAAAAATACTTGGTGGCATTTTTCTTTTTTTTCCAGGTTGCATTTTTCCATTGAAGCAGCAGCATTAATAAACATTGCAGAGCTTTCTGAGGGGAAGATTTCACATCCCCTCTGTGCTCTACCTCATTACCTTTTCATTTGGTTTTGTTTGCTTCTTCCTGTCAGCACAAACACGAGGCACTGTCAGGAATTCAGCAGGTCAGGGGATGGCATTTTTTTAATGTTCACATAACAACCTGACCTCCTGCTCACATCCACTAAAAGGGAAATCAGGAAACCCCCCGTTCTAAGCCCTAAATGCTAACTGGGTTCTCTATTTGATTTGTTTCTCCTTCCCAGCAATGCTAATTTCAAATTGAACCTCTGACTCAATTAGGAAAATGGGGAAGTTGTTGAGACCTTGGGTAATATTATGTCCCAGTAACAAAAAAGGAAGCCAGGAGTGGTTTGATGCCAGCAACTAAATCCATTTTAATGGGCTATTTTAATTAAACAAATTAAATTAATGATGGTCTCTGCACAAAGATGAATTACACTATTTAATAGATCATTGCTACGTGCTAATGCCTTTTTTTAATATTATCTTCTATCACTGATAAATGTGTAGACACATAAGCCATAAACTGATGGATCTCAAGAAAGAAAAAGCAAACAACTGGTGCAAAAAGGCCAAATAATGGAAAATGCAAGACAATTTTGGCTCCAAAAATAATTTCCAGTTGAGGTTGTGGCAATGAAATGCACAATTATGGGATAATATAAAATAGGTGGAGTATACTGTGCCCTCTGTAAGCGAGGTGGAGGATCCAGATAACTTTATCTTCTTTTAGGAACATCCAACTTTATTAGGAACATCTTATTTTATTTTTCCTTCCTTTAGAAGGGTAGGATTTTGCTACCCTATGTGACACCTCAAGGGATTAAGGTCAGAGCTTAGTCAGTTTAAAGGCTTTGAAGCCTCTCTGCCCATAAACTAAAGGGGAAAAGGAAAGAAAAAAAAAATGTGTTTATAAGGACTATTAATAACAAATATAAAGGAAATGTCTTAAAAGATGGCTGGGATTTCCATGTAACTGGAGGAGGGTCCATACAATATGTGGGAACAAGAGGGTAGAACAGGCAGACAAGCAGCCCTTTAAAAGTGGGAGAAAATCAGAGGTCCTAAGCAGCCTGACAAAAGATCTTCTTTTGCCACAATTTTCCATGACTTTTTTTTTTTTTTAACAACACCTAATTTGCGCTATTTCAGAACAGCACCAGAGCACCACACACACCAGACTTCAGCTGAATTTTAGAGGATGCATCGTGTCACTGACAGCTACTTGAAACAGGCTGAGGGGGATCTGAGGTCTGGGTTGCTGCTAAAGACTCCAGGAAAGATTATATGGGATTAAACGGGAATAACTGACAAAATGGATAAAGAAAAGGTGCAAGGTACAGGCACTGCTAGATAATAGGATCACCCAAAGTACAGCAGACAGGCCTGAAGAGGCAAAATGTTCACGTAAGGAGAAGCACTTGCCCGTGGCACCTGAAATTCTGAGGGTTACAGACAACGGAAGAGAAAGCATTGCTCAGAGAAGAGATGTAAAAGAAGCATGAGCCTAAAAAGGATTTCTTCATCTGCAATAAAAAGAACTCTTCAGTGTTCTCCAAAGTACATCCAACACTAAATTCCCCACACCAAGGCAGTACCTGGCTCTCTGAAGACATGTCAAAGCTCAGGGTCATCCGGGTCCTCACACCCCACACGCTGGGGATGCACCACCTTCCCGACACCAGATTTGGGACATTCATCTCTGACAGCCTTTCCTCTCACAAGTGTCCCTGCACATGGCAGGGGGTTGGAACAAGATGATCTTTAAGGTCCCTTCCAACCCAAACCATTCTGGGGTTATGTGATTTTCCAAGCTCATATTTTACCAGTCAGTCCCAGTTCCTGCTGGTTTCATCTCCCGTGAACAAACTGCTCTATAATAAATACATCTTTGTGATGGTTTAAGACAAAGGAATCACAGAATCACTTGGGTTGGAAAAGGTCTCTAAAATCATCCAGTCCAACCATTCCCCCAGCACTGCCAAGGCCACCACTAACCCATGTCCCCAAGTGCCACATCCACGTGGCTTTTAAATCCCTCCAGGGATGGGGACTCCACCACTGCCCTGGGCAGCTGTGCCAGGGCTGGACAAACCCGGCTTTTCAGGTTAAAAGCTGTAAATGGGGATCACATTTGCTAATTCCCACTCAGCTGGGTTCTCTCCAGTTAGCCAGGACTGCTGATAAATGATGGATTGATCCTGAACCCAGGACATTCCACGACAAGCGGTGGCACGTGAGCCGCAATGCTGCCACGTGGGGTTTTCAGCTCTTTCAAAACCATCTTCTGATTCCACTGTATAAAGAATGTTTAAAAATGGAGAAGTGGGCTCTGTATTTTATCCAGCTCCCTGTAGCTGAAGTGAGGCAGCTCAGAATCCTTGTGTTTATACCAAGGGGGACGGAGGATTGAAGAAGCCCCAGCCGACGTGGCAGGATGTTAATTCAGGCCTCCTAATGTATTCCCAGCCAGAACAAATCAAAGAAGAACTGTGCTTAAAATAATACTAATAAAAAAAGAAACAACAGCTACAGGTGTAGATTGTGAACTGGCATTATCCTCCCTTGTTTTAAAAATGACATGGTAATTCTAATGACAGACTATGTTATAAATAGACACTTAATTATAATATCTCGGGTTTGGCATCTGCATTTTCACCCTCAGAGAGGCAGAAGCTGAGGAGCATTTGCTGTAAAACTGGAGACCTAACAGAGCAAAAGGAAACATAGAGTGAAGTTCAACCAAACCCACAACCTGCTGCTCTTCACACCCTGCCTTTCACTGCTGTCCTTCTCGCAGGGGAAGAAAGGAAATCACCCTGGACCACAAATGCCTCAGCATATGAGTGACCTACCCCTGACACACCCCCTCCAAACTCACCCCAACCCTCTGGCCAAGGGTGAATGACCACCATGCACCTGAATCCAGCCACTTTGGGAATTTTCTTCCTCCTCTCCCTGCCCATCCATGGGTCCACTGGCTACAGCAGCTGCCATAGAAACCAAAGTGCTGCTCTGCAGCACACGGAGCAGATGTCACACGGAGCAAGATGAATGTGAATGTGGTGAGGGGGGTGGATGCAAGAGGAGGAGGAGGAGGAGGAGGAGGGAAAGCAGCATCACACATTCAGAATTAAATGTTCCCAGCAGAGGGAGTGAGTCATTCCCGAAGGAAAGTGCAAAGCTGCAGTATTTTTTCCCTGTGCTCTCAATGCACATCCGCAAACAGGGACATACAAACCTCCATCCTGTACTGGAGGCAGGGAAAATTAAATTACAAGGGATGAGGAACAGGTGGAGGTACTTAATGCTGTCTTTGCCTCAGCCTTTAATAGTCAGACCAGTTGCCTCGGGGTAGCCAATCCCCTGTGCTGCAAGACAGAAACAGGAAGCAGAATGAACATCCAGAATCCAAGGGAAAATGGTCAGTGACCTGCTCCAGCATTTTGACATAAAATTCCACAGGGCCAGATGGGATCCACCCAAGGGTGCTGAAGGAGCTGGAGGAAGTGCTCACTGAGCCACTTCCCATCATTTATCAGCAGTCCTGGCTAACCAAGGAGGTCCCAGTGAACTGGAAGGCAGCAAATGTGACACCCATCACACGAGTGGATAGAGAACCAAGGTTTGTGGATAGTGAATCCATCAGTAGGACAAGAGGAAACGGCCTCAAGCTGCACCAGGAGAGGTTGAAATTGGATAACAGGAACAATTCTTCACTGAAGGGGTGGTCAGGCACTGCACAGGCTGCCCAGGGCAGTGGTGGAATCCCCAAACCTGAACGGACTTACTTAAAATCCACGTGGATGTGACACCTGGGGACATGGCTCGGTGGTGGCCTTGGCAGTGCTGGGGAATGGTTGGACTTGATGACCTTAGAGGGCTTTTCCAACCTAAACAATCCTACGACTCCAAACAAATGTGCTTCCATCTCTTTGGCACAAGTGCTTGAGTCCCTCGTGCTCTGCTGGCTCATGAAAACTGTGATTTTCGCGTGGTATAAATCAATGCCTGACCTAAAACAACTCTCTGAGACTGAATTCTGCTGACACTTCAAAAATGCCCTTTGGGGCTTTTTCCTTTCCTCCCTTCCCAGGATAGTACACAAATATGACATTGTATGAAGTCAACAGACACCAGACAGGCATTTTACATCCAAAAAGTCACTAATTTTTAGTCCTAACAAGCCATAAGCCAGCCATGCATTGTGTGTTAACTCAGAGTAAAAATTATACCAACCAGTCTGGAGCAGTGTTTGATTTCCTCTGATCAGACTGTTGAAAATTAATATCTTTGCCTCAAGTTCTGTTTTGTTTCACTGTTTAATTCACAAAAGGCCATTCTTTATATTATGATCTTTTCCCAGCACAGGCATCATCCCCCCCTCCTTACTCCCCTTGATAGGTCTTGTGTGTGTCTAATTCACCATCTGACATATTTGTTGAAACATTATCACACAATGAAATTGGGGGGAAAGGGGTGAAATAATGTTCTTTTTATTCATAAACTGAGAATTTGAGCAACCTGGTCCAGTGGAGGGTGCCCCTGCCCACGGTAGGGGGTGGAACTAAATGATCTTCAAGGTCCCTTCCAACCTAAACCATTCTAGGATTCCATGACAAATCACAAATAAATGGGATGAAACGTTTTCCAAGCCCCCCTTCAGCTGGGCTGTGGGATGAATTCACAGTTATCCACAGCAACAACAGCAGAAAATGATGCCTAAAAAGTGGAATCTCCTTCTCCAGCCTTTCTGTATTTAAATGTCCCTCCCAAAACTCACTTGGTAAAATAACGTTTCATACAGAAAATGCGTATTTCCAGCTTTGTGGAGCAAAATATCAAAAGCACAGTGTCCCCTTTGGTCCTAATTTATAAACACCGAGATTATAATTCTGCTTTAGCTGCGAGACGAAACAGTGCTCTGTGAATTAGACAAAAACGTGGAAAAATAATCCGAATTCCGAGAAACCTGATGGTTTGTGTCGCACAAAGAGAAGGGGAAAAGCTCCTCATTCCCTGCCCTTGCACGAGCGCTTTGAGCCCACTAGAGGGCAATGAAAGAAATCAGGTTCTGCTCCAGCCCTGGAAAATCCCCTCGTTTCGCACTGAAGGCTTTTCCTATAATAATATATCATGGGATAATGGGGGAATAAATTTCCTATGGTTGTTGGCACATAAAACAGCAACCACATATATATATATATATATATATATATATATATATATATATATATAATGGCAAGAGGAGCTGGATGAAAAAATAACCATTCAGGATATAATTAGCTGATTGAGATAAAAATAAAAAACGATACAGAAAGTGAAATGATGGTATTAAAAGTGCACATTTGTGTGTGCACGTGGAAATCCTCTGTTTATTCAGAATTTTTCTTTGGGTGTTTGAAGCTCCACAAAACTTCATATTTTTGGGGCTGAAAGTTGGAACTAAGTTGTGTTTGCTGGAGTAAATTGATTTTACAGATTTCTTTTGGATAACCATTCAGTCATTTCTGAGAAATATAGTGGGGGGAAATATTGTATTTTCCATATTTAATAAAAAATCATCTGGGATGCTTTGTTAAGGAATGCAAAAAAACGAGCCTTAAAGTTTGCAGTTGGGAGTCCTTCAGTGCAAAGAACCGGTTAATAAACTCCAAGTTGTCTAATTTTTCAACTCCTTTTCGAAAAAAAATGTGGGTTTCACATAAAAGATGGTTAATATTGAATATTCTAGAAGAGGGAATGAGCACCAGTTCCCTGTAGCACTTCAAAAGTAACACAACACACACACACACACACCACTGTGAATTTGTACGTGGTTAAAAACAAACACCCCCCCCCCAAAAAAAAAAAAAAGATGACATTCAATTGGAAAGGAATATAATTAGTGTCAATCAACATGTTTTTGTAGAAAACAGGTCATATATAAAACCCAACATCTGTCTCTGATGCCATTATAAGTTCAGCTGGCACAGGAAACTTTGTAGATACAAAGCAGGGAACATTTTGTGTTGGATTTAATCTCACATAATCATTTTAATTAAAACAGAAGTGCTATATGGTGTTAATATAGGGAATGATAACTGGATTAAGATGGACTTTCACCAGAATTATGAAGTGCAGTGATCAAGGCTTAGAAATAATTATAAAATTAGTGCTGGTGCAATTGGAAGATCACATGAAGGTCAGAGTTTCAGCAAACACTGATAATACCAGGGTGCTCAAACTGCATCTTTGAGCTCATTAGAACATTTTTAAACCCCAAATTCTACACCTAGGAAGGTGAAACCTAAAAATTATCCATTTAGGAACAAAGAATAAAGGACAGGGCTTGGAGCAACCTGGGCTAGTGGAAGGTGTCCCTGCCCGTGGCAGGGAGAGGAACTGGATGATTTTTAAGGTCCAGGTCCTTTCCAAAGTGCCTTTATGCGTAAAAGAGTTTTTCTTCTCTGAACACCTTGAACACAATTCCTTTAAAACTTGAAAAAGAGATGAGTTTAACAGAGTCAACTAAAAATAACCAAAGCAAAGGAGGAAGGAGCAGCCACAGTGGAAGCACATTAACCTCAATAAGCCCCAGGAAGCTGCTTGCTCAGGGAAAGGTCAGGATTAAATACTGCAGAGCAAAAAATCCGGAGGGTTGGGAGCATGGATTCACTGAAGATGATTTCTCAGCCTTTGATGACACTTCCTGAAGTGGCCCCGGCCCAGCAGAGCACAAACCTCCACAATCCTGCAGTAGGAGGTTATCTCAGGGTGCTTGAGGCAACAGGAGGAGGGAATAGATTTTGTCCAACTTGATATGTTGGGTAATTTGATTTACTTTTTGACCCTGTGAGTAAATGGCAGTAAAGGTCAGCTGGAAAAAAAAAAAATACCAGTTTATCTTTGTCTGCAAGGATAAAGAGAAAGGAACGTTTTTCAGAAACACAGGCCTGAGGGAGAAGGTGGAAAATCTGAAGACTGGGGAAAATGTGGAACCAAGAAGGAAGGGATGTGGGGCAAAGGTCAAATGGCAGGAGATCCTGGAAAGCAAAAGGGCCAGTAAACAACATGGGGAGGAAACAAACAGCAGATAAAGGCTGAAATAAACTCTGGAGTGGGGAATGAAGAGAGAAAGACAGATGAACTGATTTCTCAGCTCAGTGGAGAGGTGTAAGACAGGCTTTGCTTGACCTTGTGAGCACAGCGTGAGGTGAGAGCAGATACTCATCTCACACTCTCACTGGTACCTCACCAGCCAGGCTCTGCAGCAGAAGATGACAAAATAACCACCTGCAGAGCCACTGAAGACAATCACAGGCATAAAAGCAGAGATTCCTGAGCTGAGGTTACTGTAAAATAGGACTGAACTCAGGCAACCCCCCCTGGTGTTACTGCCTGCAACCCTACAAAGCTGGAGCACAGACAGGGGATGGGATTGTCCATCAACCAAACAGCACATCCCGACCTCCTCCTGCAGTCTGGCTCTTCCTGAACTCAGTGGACACCCTGGATGTGGGAGATCCAAGGGGAGAGTCGCTTTAAGCTGAAAAAGGGCAGATTTAGGTTGGATATTGGGAAGGAATTGTTGGCTGTGAGGGTGGGGAGACCCTGGCACGGGTTGCCCAGAGAAGCTGTGGCTGCCCCATCCCTGGAAGTGTTCAAGGCCAGGCTGGACAGGTACTTGGAACAACCTGGGCTTGTGGAAGGTGTCCCTGCCCATGGCAGTGGGTTAGAACGATACGATCTTCAAGGTCTCTCCCAAGCAAAACCATCCTGTCACTCTATGATTCCACGATAAAACAATAATAAAAGAGAGAGATCATTCTACAGGCTGTGGAATTCAATAAAGAAGAAAAAAAATCTTGCTGAGAAAAGATCACAAGATCAAAACAGACGTGGAAACATCACTTGCTGAAGCATCCTCTGATTTTTCTTTGCAGGAAATATTGACTAGTTTTCCCCAAAGCCAAGAGCTCTGTTTGAAGGAGTGACACACTTCAAACAGAAAATAATGCACCGAATTCTCTGACAGTTCAGTGGGGAACAAAAAGGCTGAAATGAAAGAAGCTCCTGGGACAGGTTTTTATCTCAGTGGCATTACTCGAAATCCAAAGTAATTCCACGGATTCTAATGGTGCTGCTTTGGATTTGCAGCTGTAAGGCTGATCTGCTTTGGGTTCTGCAAAAGAATCTTAAGAGTTATTTAAGCAAACATTAACAACAGCTAGAAAACAACTTCACCAGGGGATGACAGTTGTCAATAGATGCTGTAGCCCTGTGGTTATCAAATTATATGAACTTGAGGGCTTAAGAGGACACTCCTATGCCCATATTTAGAGACCCAAGCAGCAGATTTTATAAATATTGAGTATCTGTCATTTCCAAGTGAGAGCTTTGTGGAGCTCAGAACTTCCCGAAGTGTCATTACGCTCAGATACATTTTTGGCTTTGTTTTTTAGAGTTGGATAAACAGTGGGAAAAGTGTTCCCTGAGAACTTACTTGAATCCTGGCTCGGGCACACTCTTGTCACCGAGAAAACTTGAGGTTTGAGCAGTTCTTTGGATCCCACAGCTTTGCACTGAGGATAAGCAAACTGTTTGGATGGCAGCAGTAACGATCCCGCGCTCGTTAAAAATGTCTGTGCCACTTAAAAAGGGCTTTTTGTTTCATTTTTTAATTGGTATGGCAGCCAAAAACCAGGCCAGCCCCTCTCCCCCTCTCCAGATCAATACAGAAGGTCCCACTACAAGCCTTATCCTTCACTTGGACATGGATGGATCCAAAGGCCAGAATTAAAACAACGTTTTCACACATCTTGAGGCCGAACACATCTGGAGACATTTCTCACTTTTAATTCCTGGAAATTTTTGATTAAATCAGTTTTAAGGGTTATGTCTATCCCAAAGAGAGCAAGACCTGACACAGAACAGCAACAGCTAATGATCATCATCTTTCTTTTGACCTTCTTCTAGACTGTTTTATCCTGTCCTCCACAATAGTTAAACTAAGCTCCTCGAGAGCTTCCTGAAGAGAAGGAACTCCATCCTGTTCCCTGTAATTCGCTGTGTACTCTTCAACCATCATTATCAACATCATTATCAAATTTATGCACCTGACATTTAATATGCTTGTGAAACTTTTGGAGTGCTGGAACAGATGCATAATCAGGAGCAAGAAATTCAAAAGCCTGAACTAGGAGCCCTTAAGAACGATCCCAGATGCCACTGAGCCACGTGAGAACATATTTACAGGCTGATGGAGAGGGTTTTATCCTCTGTGTTGGCATCACTGCAGACTCTGCTGTGTTTCCGCCCCACTGTTATGACCCAGGACCCACAGGAGATCTGTGTCCAGCTGGGGTGGAGGCTCAGATGGAGTAGGACACCTCAAACAACCCTGAACTCTTGTAGACAAGGCAAATCAACCCTTTAAATATTCATTTTCTGAATAACACAGAGATCTGCCCTGAAGATTGAGAATTCATCTGTCTAAGTAGATGAAAATTTGATGTCTACACAAATTGAGCATGTTTTTACATCACTGGGAAGCTGAGCAGAGCAAGCCACGCAAAGCAGGAAATGTTTTATTTACAACCCACTCCTGGAGTCAAATCCATCCGATATTTACATTAGTTTATTGTGGGGCAATTTCTAACATCAGTTTAAATGTCCAATATAAGCTTCACATTCACAGTGCAATAAAGCAAATGGCTTCTCTGCTGACCTCTGTGACCTGGCAGATGAAAAAATGATTGCAAAATAGAAAATACGGTTCCATCGTGCCGTTCAGAGTTGTAATTTCAAATGCATGATTAGCTGTATTTGCATCAGTCACAGGGCCAAGTGAAAGGCCCTGCCTTTATCAAGTGAACACAAGATATGCAGAATTGAAAGCTATAAAAAAAATCTTGCCTTGCTCAGCATTGATAAAAGCACAATAAAATGAGCTGTTGCTGCATCCAGGGAGCAGAAATAACGTGCATTTGGCTGAACTCAGTGTAGGATGGTGGCACTGCTCTGCCTCGGGGAATGCCCCATCCTGGGAGATCTTCCAGGCCAGGTTGGATGGGGCTTGGAGCAACCTGGGATAGTGGGAGGTGTCCCTGCTCATGGCAGGGAGTGGAATGAGATGAGTTTTAAGGTCCTTTCCAACCCAAACCATTCTGGGATAAATTCAACAAAGGAAGCACATGTGGGTTGTTAATCAAGGTTGACAATAGGACACGTCATCTCCCAGATATTTATTCCAAGAAATTCAAACAAGACAACTACAATATTAGAGAATCATAGAATCATTGAGGCTGGAAAAGATCTCTGAGACCATCGAGTTCAACCTTTGACCAATCTCCACCTTATCACCCAGCCCAGAGCACTGAGTGCCACATCCAGTCGTTCCTTGGACACCTCCAGGGATTGGGACTTCCCCACCTCCCTGGGCAGCACCCCCCCCCACCACCAACTCCCCCCTCCTGTCAGGGAGTTGCAGAGCCAGAAGGTCCTCCTTGAGCCTCCTTTTCTCCAGGCTGAACCTCCCCCCAGCTCCCTCAGCCACTCCTGGTTCTCCAGACCCTTCCCCAGCTCCGTTCCCTTCCCTGGACACGCTCCAGCCTCTCCATGTCCTTCCTAAATTGAGGGGCCCAGAACTGGACACAGCACTCCAGGTGTGGCCTCACCAGTGCCCGGCACGTGGGAAGAATCACCTCCCTAATCCTGCTGCCACACTACTGCTGGTATAGTCCAGGAGCCATTGGCCTTCTTGGCTACCTGGGCACACCTGGCTCATGTTCACCTGCTGTCAAACACCACCCCCAGGGCCTTTTCCAGCTTTCCAGCCACTCTGCCCCAGACTGGAGCGCTGGAGGGGGTTGTTGTGGCAAAAATATAGGACCTGGCACCTGGCCTTGTTGACCCTCACACCACTGACCTCAGCCCATAGATCCAGCCTGTCCAGATCCCTCTGCAGAGCCTTCCTACCCTCCAGCAGATCCACATCCCACTCAACTCGGCGTCATCCACGAATTTGCTCGTGTTAGCCTCGATTCTCTCATCCAGATCATCAATAAAGATAGTAAACATTTGACACTGAGCCCCGGGGACACCACTGGTGACCAGATAACTGGATGCAGCCCCATTCCCCACCACCCTCTGGGCTCAGCCATCAGCCAGTTCTTAACCCAGCCAAGGTGCCCCTGTCCAAGCCATGGACTGCCAGCTTTTCCAGGAGGATCCCACGGGAGAGGGTGCCAAAGGCTTTGCTGAAGTCCAGGTAAACACATCCACAAGTTCATCCTAAATCCATGCCATTAATGCTTTTATCTCGCTGCCACTGTGGCCAAGAAATGTATTAGTGTTAGTTCTCTGCTGTGAGGGGACCAAATTTTCTTGGAGTGACAAAGAACTCCAATTTTCCGCCATTTACAGTAACATGAAAAGAGTTTGCAACTGTTCACACAAAACCTCCTCATCCAGAGCCAAATGCAGCTTTCTCAGAGAGGGATGAACATTCAAAGGGTATCTCTGTAGCACAGAGAAGTGATTACAAAACAAAGAATGGCTCAGCTTATCAGATCAGCTTTGCTTGTTTTCCTGAGAGCCACCAACCATCAATCAGGAATCCAGTCACTGCCATTCACATCAGAGTGAAGCAGAGATAATTTGATACATAAAGCTCTGAATTAGACAGAATTTGAAGAGCAGTAAGCAGGTGTTATTTCTTTTTATTGACTATTGTATTGCTTTAATAAAAACAATCTAATTTTCAAAGAGCTATTTAACTTTTCCCAGCCAAAAATCACATGAAAAACCACCTCCCAGGCAAAGCCTGTTCTAAACTCACACAGCACATCAGATAAAAAAACAGATGAGTGTTGGAAATTCACTCCACAAGGCATTCCTTCATGGAATTAATCACTCAGAACTGGAGATCTCAAAGGTCTGTGAAGAGCCTTTACTCCAGCTTCACAAATACAATCCCAGCCCCCTCATCTCCATTTAGTTGCTGCTCCAAAGCTCATTGCACTGGCCAGGAAATTCCAGTTTTTCAATCTCTTCTCTCTAATACCAAATATAAAGGTCTTGGGTTTGTGCCTGAGGGTTTTGCTGGTTTGTTCCCACATCAACCCACAACCTTATGGAAGTTTCACAGTATCTGTTCAACTGCTGAGCTGCAGAGATTGTTGCATCTTGTGCTGGTCAGTGCTAATTCCCTGTTTCCCTTATCCTGTAGAGCACCTCCATCTATCACCCCTGCTCTGGAGCCAGGCTGGGAGAGCTGGGGGGGTTCACCTGGAGAAGAGAAGGATCCAGGAAGACCTGAGAACCCCTTCCAGAGCCTGAAGGGGCTCCAGGAGAGCTGGAGAGGGACTGGGGACAAGGGATAGAGGAACAAGATATAGCGAGTGGCTTCCCACTGCCAGAGGGCAGGGTTAGATGGGGATATTGGGAAGGAATTGTTGGCTGTGAGGGTGGTGAGGCCCTGGCACAGGTTGCTCAGAGAAGCTGTGGCTGCCCCTGAATCCCTGGAAGTGTCCAAGGCCAAGTTGGACGGGGCTTGGAGCAACCTGGGATAGTGGAAAGTGTCCCTGCCCATGGCAGGGGGTGAATGAGATCGGCTTTAAGTTCCCTTCCAATCCAAATCATTTTGTGATTCTAAGGAGGGGAGTGACTCAGTATGTTCTTGGAAACTTAAAACTCAGTGTTAGTGCTTCACAAAACAAATGCAGGCTCTGATTTTGAAAAAAGAAAAAAAAAAACCAACAAACACAAACTTCTTCCCACCCTGATTTCACTCCCTGGATTACAATTGCCTTGATAATTCATTTGAAAACCAAATCTAGCCTTGCAACTGTCTTGAAAATTGAGTAACCTCAGGTTCAACTGTATTAAAAAACCTCAGCTTCAGGCAAAACTGATGGAACAGCTCATTCACAGTGATTTCACCAAGCCCTGGCCCTCACTGTATGTTTTTCTGATTACACTTACATTGTGTTACCATTTACCAGCAACACTATTGTATTAGAATATATATCGGCACTGGCTGACTCTGACTGCATGTTCTCAGCTTCATCAGCAGCTAAAGTCACACAGCGAGATGCATATTCAGTGCTGTGATGCCATTTCTCAGCTGTTGGAGCAGCTGCAGGAATCAGCAACAAGTTTCACAACTTGAAATAGATGCAACCTTGCAGGATCCTTGGGCTCAGGGCACATCCTGACTCTCATTTACAAGCTGGTAATAAATCTCCTTTTCATCGTCATTTAATAGAGAAGTACAGGATCCTTTAGGTTGGAAAAGCCTTCAAAGATCATCCAGTCCAGCCGTTCCCCAGCACTGCCAAGGCCACCACTGACCCATGTCCCCAAATGCCACATCCAGAGGGCTTTGAAATCCCTCCAGAGATGGGGACTCCACCCCTGCCCTGGGCAGTCTGTTCCAATGCATGACCACCCATTCCAGAAAGAAATTGTTCCTGTTATCCAACTTAATCCTTCCCTGGCACAATTGAGGCCGTTCCCTCTTATCCTGTCCCTTGTTCCCTGGGAGCAGAGCCCAATCCCCCTCCCTGGCTCCCCACTCCTGTCAGGGAGTTGCAGAGCCAGAAGGTCCCTCCTGATCCCTCTTTTCTCCAGGCTGAGCCCCCCCAGCTCCCTCAGCTGGCTCCTGCTGCTCCAGCCCCTTCCCCAGCTCCGTTCCCTTCCCTGCACATACTCCAGCTCCTCAATGTCCTTCCTGAATGGAGGGGCCCAAAACTGCCCCCAGCATTTGAGGTTTGGCCTCAGCAGAGCCCAGTACTAAGGTGTTGGCTTCACCTGCTGGTGGTTGAGAGGACCAACTACAGCTACTGAAGATCAAACCCTCTCAAAACACCCATTCTGGTCCTTGGTCCAAACTGGTTTGTTCTGCTCCTTCCAGCCCATGCTGTTTGCTGAACACACTCTCTTGTCTTCCAGGGAGAAGCCAATGCCTCAGGCAGCCAGTCTTGGAGGCAGGAATTCAAGATATTAACCTTGGGGTTGGATGGTTTCTACCCTCAGTAAACAAAATTATTTCCTTTACATGATCAACCCTCCCCGTCTTTCTGAAAAGGAACTCCTCTAACAAACATCATTTTCTGGTTGAAGGTCATTCTTAGCTCTCTTCCAGGCCCTCAGCTCACAAACACCTCAAGAGCACATGCACGATTATTCAGGGAACAAACAAATAAATGACATTTTGGTTTTATGCCTTTGCAGCCACAGTGCACTTATGGTACTTGTCATATTTGTGAGCCCTTTCCCCCCTTTGGTGCCTGGAAAAATCAAGCATCGTGCCATTCCCACATGGTTTTGTCCCTGATTATCTGGCACGTGTCACTGCCAGAAGAGCCTGATATTTATTTTAAATTGCTGCAATAATAAGGGAAGTGGTTGTATTAGATTTACATTAAAATCATGTAATGCAAAACATTTAATATGAAAAGGGATTCCTGAACAAATTGTTTGCTCAGTGTGTTTCCCATACAACCACTCCACTGCTCCTGCAATACCTCAGTAGATAATATTGTAGATATTGTTGTTAATAATACATAGGAACCACAGATCCCCTAGGAATTTTGGTACATATTTGCTGTGTTTCCTTAGCTGGCAACACCGTCCCTTCCTTCCCCACTTCAGTGCAAAAACAAACTCCACATGTGCTCACTTACAGTTGTGCCTAATTATATAAATGTACTAATTATACACACTTTTCGAATGGTGATAGACTTCAAAGTAGGTAAATTTTAAATGGTGCCATTAAGGAAATCTATTTGATGATGGAAATTTCTGTAATATCATCTTGCAATCTCCTACCTCGCAATTTTGCTTTCATGTCAGTATTTATTTAATGACAAATAACAGCAGAGAATAAAAGAGATGGGAAAGCAAATTAAAGCTGTAAGATTTACGGGGTGATATTGGTCAGCAGATGCTAACAGAAAGGAATAAAAGGAACTCGGAAAAGCAATGGATCTGAGGGAAATAACGAGAAAAAAAAATTCTGAGTGATAAATACGAGCAGCGAACCTTCTGAAAACCACTCTGTTAAATCACATAAACACCTGCAAGACTGACTTCTCCCCATGTGTTCAGCTGCTCACGAGAAAATATGTCACTGAACACTTCATTTACAAGCACAGTTCTCACACTGCTGAGAAAGACTTTCTGTTTATTTACTTGCAGTTCAGGGCATCTCTTTGCACACAAAATAATTCCGACTGCAGGTAGGAAGGAACCAGCCCTGCGAGCTCCCCCCAGAGCTCAACCCACCAGGCACACACACATTGGGGAACCCCAAACTGCTGCCCAGGGTTTCAGCAGCTGAACCTCCTCTTTGGACCCTCTGACTGGCGTATCCCCACCCTCCAAAAACACAGTTGTTTCCTTTTAACGTTAAATATTCACCCCAGCTCCTGGTTCTTTAACGTAACACAAGTGAGATCGTTGTATAATTAAACATAAGAACACTGAGATTCTTTCAGCACTATGGAAGTCCATGCCCTGATGTGCCAGGTTAAGTGTTTTGGTTTTTTTTTTTTTTTCCCATGTAAATTATAAGCATTTATATTTCATCTAAATGAATAGAATTTCTATCTCCTAAAAATCATAAGAATTTCTATTTCTATGTTGTAGAATCCGGATCTGGCTTTGAAAAGAGTGCGAGGCAGCTCAGACAGCAACCACAATGCAGAGACACTGCAGGACACTAATCCCCCTGCCTTTAGTTAAATAATAGCTTATGTGGCAGGGAAGAGACAGAATCCATCTCCCTTGAAAAACAGGGCTGTACAGAGGGGGGAACTGGTTGATCTTCTCTCCCACAAATCAAAACAAATACTCTTAGCAAGTCACGGGTTGTCACATCCCATCACAGACATTTACGGAATGGCTTCATAGAAGCATCTTACAAGCAGCAGGTGGGTGATCCTGAGCTATGCAGCTCAAATATTGATCAGGACCTTCCCTCAACGTTCAGGAACTCTTGGGTCTGAGATTTTGGGTGCACTCTTCAGAGTAGAGGGTTCAGAGGTGCTGGAATAGCTTTAGGATTACAGATTTCTGCTCCGGTGCACCCACATTATAAAAAAAAAATCTCTTCCAGAGATTCAAGATATCTCTGCACAAAGAACTATCTGAATAGTCACAAAATGACTCACACAAACCAAAACACTCATAAAAGTTGGAATTCAAAGCAACTACGATGCAAGTTCAGTGTTGTAACGAGGAGCTCCAACAGCAGCACAGAAAATGCGCAGCACAAGGAGTGATTTTGTTCTCATTAGTGACATCTTTGACCTCTGCTCCTATGGGAAGGAATTCCACACCCTTCCCAGGGTTACCTTTTGATATTCTTCCTTAGACCTCAGGGCAGCTTCCATCTGTTCCTGGGAGAAGGTGTAGATGGCCGAGCGGTACTGAGTGCCAACGTCATTGCCTTGTCTCATCCCTGGAGAGAGAGAAAACATGGAACACCATGAGGATCAGCCTCTCCCCCTCCCTGGGATGCTGGGAGAAGGTCAATACACCTGAATTTCATAGAATCTTAGCCTGGTTTGGGTTGGACAGGACCTTAAACCATCCAGTTCCAACCACCTTCCAACACCTTCCACTAAATTTAGGATGTTCCATGCAGCTGGGTTGGCACAGTCTCTTCCAGCAGGTATTTTTAGGAAGACCAAAGTATTTGGTTAAAGAGTCCTGAAGAGATTCAACAGTGATATGTCCATTTAAATGGCAT
>NW_020956253.1:774806-817958 GCF_003031625.1 Empidonax traillii | reverse complement strand
TGGGTTGGACAGGACCTTAAACCATCCAGTTCCAACCACCTTCCAACACCTTCCACTAAATTTAGGATGTTCCATGCAGCTGGGTTGGCACAGTCTCTTCCAGCAGGTATTTTTAGGAAGACCAAAGTATTTGGTTAAAGAGTCCTGAAGAGATTCAACAGTGATATGTCCATTTAAATGGCATGCAAATGAAATATGAGCATTTTAGATTTATTACATCACACCCCAGTCAAAGTGGAAATCATCAGGGTTTGGCTTGTGACTGCCACCAGACTACAGAGGCCCCTTTGAACATTTCCACCAACTCTCAGGACTATGGAGATGAAACGGAAAAGAAAATACATTCCTGATACCCCCCCAAGCAAAGGGCAGAGGGTAGGGAAAGAGCCTGTGACACTGGGGAAAAATATATTATTACTCATTAAATCCTGGGAAGTTTTATCCCTCTTTGCCTTTAGAAAGCAACAGAAAAACAATTTAAAGGATAGGACAGTAAACAAATGAAAACTGGCTGAAATATTTATGAACAAAGAGATACAGAAATACTTTAAAATATGTATTAGGACTAAAATTCCTTTTGATGACCAACAGTTACATAAAAGAACCTGATACCAAAACATGTTATGGAGTTTTCTGATGATTTGGGTCACTTTTTAATTGGTAAATTTTATTATTACACCCCCCAAAAAAAATCACTGTGCTCTTCATCAATACTTAATAGTGTCAACTGCCAGGCAGGGAACGTTTTGCTCATTCCTTTGCAGATTCTTTTCAGGGAGCTCTTGTAAATCCAGTGCTACTGAAGAGTTAGGAATAAAATTAGTCCAGGCCAGGAAAGCCTTAGTTTTGCCAGGATATGTTAATGCTGATTGATGCCTGAGCTTAAGCATTAACATTCTACAAATCTATTTACTGCTTAACAAACTATTTAACAACCAGCTAGGGAGCAGATTACAAAAATCTCTCTGAATGGGGGATCACTCCACACTGGGCTGGTTTCTTACCATGAGTTTAAGAGTATGAGTTTAGCAGGAGCTCGTGTGCTCTGGGTGAGGAGATAAGATTATTTAATATATGTATGTGCCACCAGGACAGAGTAACAGAGAAGCAAGTCAGCTAAATTAATTTATTGAAGAGAAGGTTAAGGGGAGAACTGACTCTGAATTAAAAATACATTTAGAGAGGGAAAAAAAAACCCAGAGAAATAAGGTTCTTTAGTCTTGCCAAAGTTGCTTAATGAGGTGGGGCAATTGAAAGCCAAAGTGTACAAAAATGCAGATTGGAAATAAGGCAACATTCAAGCAGTAAAGAGTGTTTCTCCTTTGAGCAATGCACCTAAAGCCACATTCCATTCCTGAGGGCTTCAGATCAAGGATAGACATTTTCACAGGATCATAAAACAGTTTGGGTTGGAAGGATCGTTAAAGCTCATCTCATTTCAACCCCTGCCATGGTCAGGGACACCTTCCACTAGCCCAGCTGGCTCCAAACCCCATCCAACCTGGCCTTGGACACTTCCAGGGATCCAGGGGCAGCCACAGCTTCTCTGGGCAACCTGGGCCAGGGCCTCACCACCCTCACAGGGAAGGATTTCTTACCAATACTCATCTAGCCCAGTCACTTGCCATTCCCACTTGTCCTGTCCCTCCATCCTTTGTCCCCAGTCCCTCTCCAGCTCTCCTGGAGCCCCTTTAGGCTCTGGAAGGGGCTCTAAGGTCTCCCTGGATCCTTTTCTTCTCCAGGTGAACCCCCCCCAGCTCTCCCAGCCTGGCTCCAGAGCAGAGGGGCTCCAGCCCTGGGAGCATCTCCGTGGCCTCCTCTGGACTCTCTCCAGCAGCTCCACCTCCTTGTGCTGTTGTTCCCCAGGGCTGGAGGCAGCTCTGCAGGTGGGGTCTCACCTGAGGGGGCAGAGGGGCAGAATCCCCCCCTCCTTTGCTGCCCACGCTGTGGGATGAGCCCAGGATACCAAAACTGCCATGTCAGTGATGAAAGTATAAAGTCAAGGAGGATTCAGGCTGTGCAGAATCTCAGAACAGCCTCTCCCAGAACCAAAGTGCTGGTTTGGGCTGTTAAACCACCCCCATGGAATGAAGAAGACTGAACAGACATTTTATGTATTACCTCAAAGTGCAGCTTTAATGTGATCAAACATCTAAGCTGAAATGTCATTTATTTTCACTCGTTACTTAAATTAATTTGTACCTAACCCCCTCTCCTCCCCATTGCATAACTAATATATTATCTAAGCCCCAAAGACTTTGGGATGACAAAATAAATTCCATGTAATAGACATAACCAAGTGCTACCGTTGCTGTTGTTATTTGTAATGTCCCTCACATAGACAAACTTACATCTCAAGGGTCCATCACTGACTTCTCAAAACCCTCTGGCAAGTCCTACTTGCTGAGATCCACTAACTCAATGAGTAGCAAACAAGGCAAGAAATTCAATTTACTAAATAACTGTGGTAGGGTGATTGAGCTTAACAACCTTAACAATCTTGTCTCTAAAAAAAAAAAAAAAAAAAAAAACACAAAACACATTTACTGAATAAAAATTGACCTGAGCTTGGCTCTCTCAAAATTCCACAAGGTATCTGTGCTTAAGGTCTTAACTGGCAGAAGGAGTAATTCCTACAGAACATCAGCTGGATCTTCTAGGAAAATGCTGGTTTCCTCCAACTGTGCTGCAAGAAGTCTCAAAACCTGCCAATTTAGGGATAGTTTTTAGGGTAGTTCCAGGAGATAAATCTTTTCCTCAAGGACGTAATAAATAGGCAAATCTGTCAGTAGGGCCCGACCCTCCTTTTCATTTGAGGCTGAGATCATACACAGGTTCCTTCTTAAAGTAGTTAAGAAAATATATTAACCCTGAGGAATCATGGAATGATTTAGGTTGGACCTCTAAGATCACCGAGTCCAACCATTTCCCAGCACTGCCAAGGCCACCACTAACCCCTGTCCCCAAGTGCCACTTCCACGTGGCTTTTAAATCCCTCCAGGGATGGAAAACTCCACCCCTGCCCTGGGAAAATGTCTCCCTGAGCAGGTGATCAGGAACACATCCAACAGGGACAGGAACAAACATACCCTGGAGTTGTAGCACTGGCACTTGCTGCCGGTGCCTGAGACACTGAAAATCAGCTTCTGTGCTGGGAACAGCCACAAAATCTGTCATCAAAGAGATGTTTAGAGAGAGAGAGATTGATTTCAGAGCTGATAAAAAAGTAGAGAACTTCTACCTCTCTGACAAGAGACAAAAATAAGCCCAAATCCTGTGTGAGCACTGGCCAGTTGCTGCAAGCTCTTGTCTCTGGAGAATCAGAAAGGATGAGGGCACCTGGAGCTCTAAGGGTGTTTAGATGTTGGGCAGGGGATTATATCCAGGACTTTCACTTTGGCTGGCCAAAGAACCTCAGCCTGGATCACCCTGGAGAACATAAAATGCCCTCACTGTGCCAGCAGAGACCAGAACACCAACACCTAAACACCCTCAAGAGCTCAGCACTAGTTTTATATGAAACAGAAATTTGTGGCCAGGAGGATGGTAGAAAGAAAAGGCAGCTGTGAGGCTCTCCCAGAAAGAGATTGCCATGGGATATGAACACACTTCCACTGGGAAAGCTGTTATGTGCCCAAATTTAGAGATCAGGCAAAGAAATAGCTCTAAAAAGCTCCCTCTGACCAACACTTTGGCATCTCCTGATGCACCTGGGTAGGGCTGATTTAATTTTGGTCTCCCCCATATTCTTTGGCATCAGAGCAGCAAATACCATCTCTCTTTTGGTTTGAAGGACCAGAATATGGACTGGAATATGGACTCCCCATCCCTGGAAGTGTCCAAGGCCAGGTTGGAGGGGGTTTGGAGCAACCTGAGGTAGAGGAAGTTGTGCCTGCCCATGGGGTTTGGAACAAAATGATCTCTAAGGTCTCTTCCAGTCCAAACCACTCTGAAATTCTATGATTAATATAAAAACCCACATTTCCCAGTACTTTTTTCTTCAGAATTTGCCACCAAGCAAATCTGGTTCAAAATGGTGAATCTTTAATATATTACCTATAGAAAGCAAAAGCAAAAGACACTTTATTTTATTGGCTAAATCAAGGAATTCTTTTGAAGACTCAGTCCTCTAATGACTTGAAAGTAATACTTAAGACACCATTTCTTATCTTCTCTCCATTTAAAAATAATAAAAAAAAAAAAATGTAATGGTATCATCCTTCAACTTTGCTATTCCCAGAGGCTCCCAGGCATAATGGAGATAAATGACTGAGGTCTGTGAGACTCTTCTCTGCCATCCAGTGAAATTTTAAAGGGCAGTTCACAGCCCTTATTTTTACCATAATTTTTTCTGTGATTTATAGACTTTTCTGCAGCTGTCACTTATTTTCTTATCCCCACAGAAACCTGATGCACTGATTGGCCATTTTCTTTTCCCCAATCAATCCTCGCTGAGTTAAGACTAATAAAACTCCTTCTTCCAGCTCATCATAGAATTATTTAGTAAAAATCAATTGCACCATGTCACCCTGGCTTGATGTCATCACTCACTGTAATGATTACATCTATACAGCTTAAAAGTTGCCAGGGGAAAGTAAAACTCTTTATAGCATATGATTAAAGGAGAAAAATGTTAATAAGGAAAGAAGTTAGTTACAGGGCTGTGGATTGAGAGTTCTTGATGATTTTCAAGGTGCTGTGGTGCAGGAAGGAGAAATGAAATATAAAAGGGTTTCTTCAGAAGGTTAAAATACACTAATGGGCTTGGAGACATTAAAGGAAACTTTTACACTGTCAACAGAGCAAAAGGTTCAGGAAGTTTTCAATACCCACAGTTTTCAATGTCAAGGAGGAAACTGTATTTTTGGTCTTCTTTTGAAAAAGGAAGATGATCTTGGAGATGATCTTTAAGGTCCTTTCCAACCCAGCCCATTCTCTGATTCATGTTCCACGTGCAATATTGTTCCTCTAACAGTTCACATCCAAAACAGGACAAAAATTCACATTACAACACTGGAAAGACTCAAGGAAGACTTGGTTTAAGAGAGGAGTTCCCTGCACTCTTCGTTATTTATTAATTCATTCAGATATAACATTCCTTAAATGCTCTCTGAATGCTCTTTGACCTTTGAAGGAGGTTTATGACCTACCTGAGCCCAGAAAAAAAAAACCCCACAGGTTGGTTTTGATGATGCCACAAAGCTCAAGTATAAAATGTCACTGGCAGACAGGAATTTGAATTGAAAATTGAAAAATAATTATTAATTGAAAATACGTATTTACCAGTAGTGCCTAGAACAGATGAACAGAACAGTGAATTACAAACATAAATCAATCTTAATGGCACTAAACTTTTTGTAGGGGACTTTTAACTTCAATTAAATTTGATTTAACTTTAATCAAAAGTTAAATGATTAGTTTTAGTAAAGTTTTTAGACTTTTTCTGTCATAAAGAGATATTAGGCTCTTTCAAAGGTGCCTTCTCTCAAAAATCTGTCTCTGAGATGGATGAACCTCAACCTGCTGGAGAGAGTCCAGAGGAGGCCATGGAGATGCTCCAAGAGCTGGAGCCCCTCTGCTCTGGAACCAGGCTGGGAGAGCTGGGGGGGTTCACCTGGAGAAGAGAAGGATCCAGGGAGACCTTGAAGCCCCTTCCAGAGCCCAAAGGGGCTCCAGGAGAGCTGGAGAGGGACTGGGGACAAAGGATGGAGGGCCAGGACACAGGGAATGGCTTCCCACTGCCAGAGGGCAGGGATAGACGGGATATGGTGAAGGAATTGTTGGCTGGGAGGGCAGTGAGGTCCTGGCACAGGTTGCCCAGAGAAGCTGTGGCTGCCCCTGAAACCCTGGAAGTGTCCAAGGCTGGGTTGGACAGGGCTTGGAGCAACTTGGGATAGTGGAAGGTGTCAGGGTTGGAATGAGGTGGTCTTTAAGGCCCCTTCCAACTCAGACCATTCCATGATTCTGTGAACATGGGAAGGGAGTGAGATTCTTATCAATATTTATTGGTGCAGCTGGACCAGCTTCCAGGTTTGGGCAACCAAAAGCTGCCCAAACACAGATGCCTCCTTTGGGGCGAGTCAAATGTGTTGAGTGGATCTCTACCAACATCCACGGGTGCTGACACTCTCCATGCCTATGGAGAGACATCTAAATTCGGGTGGATTTAGCTCAGCCTTATCCCACCTGACATGTCTACACTGGTCACACCAACCTGACTGAAGATCTTAACATTCTTCAAGCCCAAGTAAGTGCACAGAGCAGAGATGTCTGGAGGAGACTGAAGGACATGACACAGGGCATGAAGGGGCCCCACATTTTCCGTGGCACAGATGGAAACTGGAAAAACACACAAGAGGGCCTGACATGGATGAAGCCATTTCTGTTTGAGCATCGGATCTGGGCCCCCTTTGCCTATTTTATTTTCTCCATGGATTAGCTGGGCTGTGGTGCTGGAAAACAACTGATCATGCGAAAAAAAAGATATAATGAAAAAACACAACAACTCAGGTCTGGTGCTGCAAACAGAGCTTGGCTATGGAATCACACACATTTGTGTTGTTTTCTTTACGTGCCTTCTCTTTTCTCTTCATTTATCAGTTGCTCACTGGTGTCTTGCCTCAATTCAGACACGTGTTAGCACTGTGAATCTAAACCTACTACGATCCACCAGGTGCTGTTGCAACAGCAATAAAAATAATTAGTGATAACAAAAATAACAGTGTTGTCATTTGCCTTTATCAGCAGATAAGCTCAGGGGACACTGCTCTCTCCAAACACAGACAACTGAGCTCTTATAAATATGCAGGAGAAAATTGCAGGCGGAGAAAAACAGTCATTCACTGAAAATATTGTTGTTCAGAAGAGAGTCAGCTTTGACCTCTTGTACGTAATTATACACGAAAACAAAGATTAAAAGCCTACTAATAATCACCATAAACTATGATTAATGAAGCCACGCTTCAGTGCCTCAGATTTCTAGACCCAAGTACTGTAAATTCACTGGTGGGTTATTTGAAGAAGAAAAAACAATGTTTGGTATCACTTCGTTTTGACTTTGTCTGTTGCTTTCCTCGCTTAAAATGAGTAAGAGTCCGTCCAAAAATTCTGAAGAAAAAGGCATTCTAAGGTTGCTCTTTTCTAATCCACATGAAAATCTAGATGCTGGGATTCCCACCACATCAGCTTCATGGAATGGTTTGGGTTGAAAAGGAATGGTTTGGGTTGGAAGGACCTTTAAAGACCATCTCGTTCCAACCCCCTGCCATGGGCAGGGGCACTCCCCCTATTTCAGGTTGCTCCAAGCCCCATCTCCTCTTCAAGGAACCATTTTCTCATCCTCAAGGAGCTATTGATTACTGACCTTCACAACACTGAAAGATAAAGCTGACACATCCTTGACAGATATAAAACGAACAGCCTAAAAGCAGTTTAAAGGTAAGAAGAACTCAGAGCCCAGAAGGAATATTGCCCTTGAACCAGAATTGATTCAGCACCTGATAGTGCAAAAATTCAGCCATCTCAGCAACCACCCTAATAATTCCCTTCATTAAAAAAGATGCAGAGAAAACAACATCTCCCAAACAGGAAATATAGGTCAGAAAAAGTCTATTCTAATTTACGTGGATAAGAAGAGCCCAGCGTGCAAATTAGGTCATGACAGCTGAAGTTCCTGGGGACCCAAAGCAGCCCAATAACACCTATTTATTTTTAATGCTTGTTTACTTCCAGAGGAACACAAAGAATGGGAACAACAGAACCCGAGACATTTTGGTTGATGAAAGGAGTGAAGCTGCATCCTCAAAGTGGGTAAATATCACAAAGACTTCACTACTGAATTTACCACACGTATTTTAGAGGTGATTACTGGCAAGGGACTAAAAGTGGATGCCGGTGGGATGAGCTGACATCAGTCAACTGTTCCACCACTGGCATTTCACTGGAAAGAGCGGGAATTAGAAGAACCTGAAGGCAACAGAAGACACTGTCTCAGAAGTCACTGTCTCCTACCAAACAACCCAGTGCACAGTTGAACGTTCCAACCTGCAGGAACCAAGACACATTTCTCTTTATTTTCTCTCAGCACCTCGATTTCCACGGCTTTTGTTCATTCATCAACACAGAGCTGTGTTTTAGTCGCTTCCTTCAGGAGCCTCCCAGCAATGTCTTTGCTGCTGATTTAATTAGCATCCTCTCCACTGTATCCTCCAAGTCATTAATGAAAATATTGAAGACTATTGGACCAAGAATGGCTCCCTGAGGGGTTGGTAATTCTGTTTTGAATATATTTAATATGCCTGGCGACAAGAGAGTTTTGTATTTCTGCTGTGTTTTTGTTACACCTTTAATAACGCTGAAACCACCAAGACTCTTAATAACCTTTGAAATCCACGACAAAGGTGCTTTAATCTGAGGCTTGCCAATTTAATTCGAATTATTAAGGGAAGCAAGTTAGAGAAATGTAAAGGAAAAAGATAAAAAAAAAGAAATGGTTCTATTTTACAGGGAGAGATCCTTTCTCCCCCCTTTAATCTCTAAATGAAGTTCCAGGCCTGTAGCAGAATTCATAATGCTGCTTTAGGGTCGCTCTAGCATTTTTTATGTGTACAGCTGTTCTTCCACTGGTATAAGTAGACACATCTGCTCATTAGCAATACAATGTCATTTCTAGTGTCTAATTTTAATTATTTGCAGATGATAGATTCCTTGTGCAATGCCTAAAAAAAGTACAGCCCTTCAAAACTGGTGAGAAATAAATATACCCTCTGCCACTAAAGTGGGTCAGCACAACGAAAAAGCAGATATTAATCTGCAGAATTCCTGTCTCAGCACTGAGGCCAAATGCCAGCACGTTTGGAAGGTCACAGGGAGGAGAAAAGGCTTGTACATCTTTTCTTTATCATGGATGCACAAGACATATGGACTCTGAGATGTTCTGAACGGATCTGGCAGGTGATGAGTTTGTTGTAGGACAGATGGTCCTCAACTGCTGGAAAAATATCAGTGCTGCTTACATTTCCTGTGCAAACATGGGCAAGATAAGGACTTGTCCATGACAGGAGGGGGGCAGTGGGATTACTCACAGTGACTTTGGGTCTGATGTGTTCACAGAGAATCTATGAGGCCACAAGAAAATTCCTGAGTGGCCACACGGGTGGCTTTGTTCTTCACCCCATTGTCCAAGAGAGGCCAAAACTACTCTCAGCTCCTGCCACTAATCCAAAAATCCAAACAGGAAGCCAGAAGGAATGAAATAAGGGTGGGATTTGTGTACAACAGGGGGTTGTAGTCGTACCTAAGGTATGGGCTGGGAAGGACTGGGTGCCCTTGATGAACGTGGGGAGCAGAACTGCCAAAACAAGCACCTATTTTGGGTTGAACTCAGGAAAGAAAAGAACTAAAGGAGGCTAAGGATTTTCCATTTCTCCCAAATGTGTTTTCATAGAATCCCAGAATGGTTTGGGTTGGAAGGGACCTGAAAGATCTCTTTCCACCCCCTGCCGTGGGCAGGGACACCTTCCACTATCTCAGGTTGCTCTACAGATAAATAAGGTTTTTCATGTGCTTGATCTCTGAACAGCCAATGAGTCTCTCTTTAAAGTCTTCTTGGAGTGGGCTGAAATCTTTGACACACAAAGAACTTCACCCAGAGTCAGGAGAATCATGAACACTGAGATGCTTTACAGGAGTCACCTCGGCACCACAGCAAACACGCTCCTCTGGTAATCAGCTTGGTTTTTCCAAAGGTTTGGAGAAATAGTTTTTGACACCTCACAAAGAGCGGCCAAACTTTCTGATCAGATCAAATATGACATGTTCCTCCCCTGAACATGAGCACAGTGGGGTCTGGAACTGGCTCATGCACTGCAGGACAGGGCTGATGCCAGAAGGGTGGTCCCATTTACAAGTCACGCTCCTGGCGATTTAAATCCTGGCTGGAAATCCCCTTTCACTTCCATTCATGCAGGGCTGATTTTCAGCTTGAGCAGAGGACTTTGGGATTGCCAGTGTCAACACAGAGGTGTCATCCGGTGGAAAGGTCTGGGAGAGAGGAGCAAGCTGCCCTGTCCCCAGACAGTGAAGTCAGAGATTAGTTTACAGCAACCCTGAAATGCAGCCCGAGGCAGAACACAAACTGTCCCAGCAGAACCACTGCCAGGGTGCAATTTTAAGGGAAGTCAGTCTTATATCTTAAAAAAAACCTGGAAAGTTCTGAAGGTTGGCCCAATTAGAACAAAAAACAGGCAATACAGACTCTGCCCTACACATCTAGAAACTTCAGGAAAACAAAATTATCCACAAAGTGATTAGTTGTAAGATTTTTTTTTTTTCTGTATTTTCAGCCTATCACGACTGTTCTCCTTTTCTGTATGAATGACAAAGGAACAGTGATCTCAGAGCACTTACAGAGCTATAGAGAGCAATCCTCTGGTAGATAAGATCATTCCTGGGAGGGAAGGAATGCTGCTCGCAGCACCGGAGGCTGAGCAGAGATGACAGCCATATGCCACTTGGCAGAAGTCAGGGGGTTGTTTGTTGCTTTTTTCAGGATCCCAATTCTAATGAATTATAAAATAGAGCCTAAATTAATAGTCAAGAGGACTTTATCAGGGCCCCACGCTTAGGAGACGCTCATCTGGGAGAATCTCTTTCAACTCCGAGACTGTTTGACTTGATCAAAGGTTCTTGCTTTTCAATTGACTTCTGTACAATCCTCAGACTCAAGAGCTTCACGAAACAAGAGCCAGGCTGCTTTCCCAGAGACAATTCGAATCCCAGTGAGATGTCAGTCTCATCTTAAAGGCCAACTGCTTGGAAAGCAGGAACTTCTGAATATTAATGCCCTCCTACAACAATGAATGATGGGACTGCCAGTCCGTGCTCTTCAGCAAACTTGGTACCAACCAGGTTGATATTTGAGAGGTCTTTATCTGCAACAGAATGTACTTATTTGATGTTTAATGACATCAGAACAATCACACAAGTGCGTTATCTCTGCTGGGGGTAGAAGGGACGAAATGGTGTTATCCCAACTTCTGGAAAAAAAAGATAAAACAGACAAAGCTTCTATAGTTTGGAGTAAGAGCTGTACTCAAGAAGTCCAGCATTCACCGGTTGTGTGAGGCACTGGATTCAGCCAAAAGACTGTGCTGAATTACATGAGTAAGAAATCTTTCTAATTTATGCATTTAGTAAAAAACTTCTCTTTGACAGACCAAGTCCTGTACTCCCATGAGGCTGCCTCAAAAAAACTCACTGTGTGCACACAGCTGAACCTCAGGGAAGGAAGGAAAATACTGCAGGTCAGGGAGGTAACTCACTTTCAGCGTCTTTACATAAAACCACATTTCCCACAAGCAGCTAAAACCAGGGAGGAGATACAAAAATCAAGGCAAAGAAACAATCCCACCTTAAAGATCTTTTGCTCAGATTTGAAAGGGGAGATAAACATCCCATCTCTGTCTTAGAGAACTAAGAAATTTTACACTGGGACCTTGTGACTTGAATTCTCCTCAAATCAAGAAAGGTGGTGGAGATGGGATGAGCTTTGCAAAGTTCCTGAAGAGAGATCAGAAACACAGGATCACTTAGGTTGGAAAAGATCTCAGAGATCATCGAGACCACTTTTTGGCCCATCCTCACCTTGTCATCCAGGCCAGAGCACTGAGGTGTTCCTTGGACATCCCCAGGGGTGGGGACTCCACCACTTCCCTGGGCAGCCCCTTTCAATGCCTGACAAGCTTTTCATGAAGAAATTCCTCCTTATGTCCAACCTGAACCTCCCCTGGCACTGAAGCTTTAAGGAACCATAAAAATGCACAGGTACAGCAACCTGTCCAAGGCTGCGTTGTACAAAGTCTTCCAACAACACTCCCATCTTCCAACAACACTCCCATGCTCTCAATTTTGGCAAATTATTACAGAAGAACCACTTGTAAGTTCTATCCCAAGCTTAGTTAAAGTTTAGGAATATTTCCACCAAGAGGCCTGAGACAGTTGTGAGTGACATGGGTATCTCCACAGCTCGGTGTCACGCAGAGATGGGAGCTCACATCCCAGAGGGAATGCAGAGGTGGGAGCTCACATCCCAGAGGGAATGCAGAGGTGGGAGCTCACATCCCAGAGGGAATGCAGAGATGGGAGCTCACATCCCAGAGGGAATACAGAGGTGGGAGCTCACATCCCAGAGGGAATACAGCCACATTAGCGTGGCCCCCTGCCTGGGATAATTAGGTGATGTTTCCCCAGCTACCAGGAATCAAAGAGTGAATCACACACCCACCAGCACCCAACTTCTGACAGCACAGACTGGGACTAATTTGAACCTCAGAGTGCAAGGTGAACATAAAGATGTCATGTCACCATTTTACTGTGGTTTAAAGGCAGAAGGAACCATAACATCATCTGGTGAACTGATTTAACCTGTTATCACAACGACTACACTTCATCCACACACCCCTATGTCCAAGTAAAGAACTTCAGTCAGCCCAAAGCCCTGAACTCCTTTAGAGTCTGACCAATTCCATGTGGGCCACAGGCTGAGCCCAACGACACCCTGCCAAAGTCAAGGCCACAGATATGGCAGGTGACTGCTTAGGGGGTGGTTGTCCAAATTATTCCAGAAGAAATCCATTCCCATTCTGCTCTGGAAGATGAAGAATCTCATATTCCTGCCCATCAGCTCCCAGCTCTGGCAATCAGGATGAATCCCAACAAGTGAGCAAGATATGTGGACCAATTATGTCAAAACGGGAATCTCTGCTGTATCAAAACAACCAGTCCGTAGAATCACAGAATCACAGAATGGTTTGGGTTGGAAGGGACCTTAAAGACCACCCCATTCCAACCCCCTGCCATGGGCAGGGACACCTTCCACTAGCCCACGTGGCTCCAAGCCCTGTCCAACCTGGCCTTGGACACTTCCAGAGATCCAGGGGCAGCCACAGCTTCTCTGGGCAACCTGTGCCAGGGCCTAACCACCCTCCAGGCCAAGAATTTCTTTCCAATATCCCATCTAAACTTGTCTTCTGTCAGTTTGAAGCCATTCCCTCTTTTTCTGTCTCTCTAGGCCCTTGTAAATAGTTTCTCTCCCTCTTTCTTGTAGGCTCCCTTCAGGTACTGGAAGACCTCCATTATATCAACCCAAACCTTTCCCTTTTCCAGGCTAAAATAAAGAAGTCACCCTCTGGTGATGGCCAATTTCTGATAATCCAAAGAAAAAAATGAAAAAAGAACTAAAAACAAGGGAGAAAATCTCTTTCCTGACCCCTCAGGAAGGTCCAAGAGCATGAAGTGAGGATGGTTCTTGTTGAATCGGAGAATCCTAGAATGGTTTGGGAGGGACCTTAAAGACCAGTTCCAACCCCCTTCCATGGTGGGTCTGTCTTAATGCAGAGCTGCAAGTATTTCAGGGAGGTGCAGACAAATGTCCCTCCGCCAGCTACAAGGGAAGGGGTTGGGAAGGGAGGCTCATCAATCACCAGCATGGGCCACCGCCCTTGACAGACACCGAATTTCTTCTCCTGACTCGAACCAAGCACCTCTTTTAAAATGACTAATTATCTCATCTCAGAGACTCGAAATGATGGTGATGGAAAAAGACTCCAATGTTTAATTACACTGGGAGATGTGAAGCTGTTTTATTCCAAGGTGGAACTGTTCAAACATCAGCTTCCAGCTACTGGAGCTTGTCCTGGTTTATCAGGGGTCAGGTTGGCAGCTCACTGTGAGGTCCCTGCAAGGATTATTTGATTATAGTGTTCATAGACTCAGAGAATGTCCTGAGTGAGAAGGGACCCACCAGGATCATCCAGTCCAACCCCTGGCCCTGCCCAGGACACCCCAACAATCCCACCCTGTCCCTGAGAGTGTTATCCAAACATTCCCTGAGCTCTGGTAGCCTTGGGGCCATGACCATTGCCCTGGGGAGCCTGTTCAGTGCCCAACCACCCTCTGGGGGAAGAACCTTTTCCTGATATCAAACCTGAACCTCTCCTGACATAGTGCTGTGTCTCTTCCACTAGTAGAACATGTTTATTCCCACCACCAGGCTGGTTTTCTGGGCTCCAGATCCTTTTTCTGTCCCTCTCCAAATCTCAAGCAGTGTTTCCATATCATCTCAGAGATGGAAACTCAGGAACTGCACAAAATGTTCTGATTTTACTGACCCTGCACACAAAAAAACAGATTTAACACTCTTGACTAAGGCCCTTTTCATATGAAAAGAGAGTTTCAACAACCACTTTTGTCTCTGCATTGTGCTCTGGGCTCACTGGAAGACACTTATCCACAACAATCCCTGAATCCCTCTTAGAGTTACTCTTTCCCAGGAATGGCATCACATTTTGAAGGTATCAACTGCATTTTTTTTTTCTTGTTCCCAGATGTAGTAACAAGTGGCATCATTATGAGAGCTGTTAAAATAGTGCAGTATTTCTGGGGAATGGTGGAAAGGATGATGTTTACTGGAACTACATAAATGTGCAAAATGTTTTCTCAACACAGTTTCCTATTTCTGTTTGCACAGATGTGGGAAATGTCACCACAAAGCCCTTTCCAGGAAAGATAACTTAAATTAAAAGGTTTGAATCAGGCAAATAGATGGAATGATCCACTGATGCCTCCACACACCGTCCCCTACTTCTTTTTTGCTCCCTTTTTCTAATCATAAAGTATATTCAGCATCGTTGAAAAATGGAAAACCCCAACATTTTTATGATTCGTTGAAATGAAATAAAATAAAATTAAATGAAATTAAATGAAATGAAATAAAATAAAATGAAATAAAATAAAATAAGTGTTGAATCTGCAAAGAAATGCACGTTAATTTAAGGGACAAAAGACATTACAGCATAAATTGTCATAATCAAAGTTGAAAAGAATTTTCCATTGTCTCCTGAGCCACTCTGTGGGAATTTTCCCAGCCCAGCCAGCTGGAAGGGAGGAGGGGCATTGTGAGGTTCTGTGCTCTCATTCTCTCTCTCTCCCTCTCTTTCTCTGTCAATAAATGTCTGCAATCATATTCTTGAGCTCCAGTGTGATTTCAAGGTTCATCTCTTCCATGCAGCTCAAACACTAATTATCCCAGCTGTAATTAGTAAGATAATTAAATACTGGCTCACTCATCACTCTACCTTGTGTCGGGTCATGATTCTCCCAGAAGACCTTGAGCAGTTGCTCAAAGCTGATGTTCTCTGGCTGATAAACCACTCGAACGGCCTCGGTGTGACCAGTCCTGCCTTCAGAGACACGAGAAAATCAGGGGAGAATTAACCAGGGCACATTTAGCGTTTTCTACCTGAGATACAAAGCAAAGTGCTTTTCTATTTTCCTAAAATTATGCTGATTTATTAAGCTTTTTTTCCACACTATTTTATACTTGTTCAGGCAAGGCCGTCATGAATAAACCACCCAGAGAGGCAACAAGCTAAGACAGAGATGATTTTACAGCAGTTAAAGGAGAAAAAAATTAATAGTTTTTACACATTTGTAACCAAAAATCAGTAAAATATTTTAAATATTCTAAGTAGAACATTAAAATATGAAAATGTGTGTGTCTAAGTTGTCTTGAAATTCCAAAATTGGTTTTGTTTCTGTGGGGCTATGGATAAAATAACTGATAATAAAATAGTCATAATTACTATACAACAGCAATAATATTGATTATAAAAGCAAATTTCAAGAATGTGTTTACACAAGATCACACAAATAATTTCAAGTTAATTCACAATATCCAAATCACTGATGCCAACAGAGCCAAAAGAGACAGAATCTGAACTTCAAACTTTGTTACTGCAGATGATGTACAAGGAAGATTAGCAGGTGTCGCAGTACATAAACAAAATATTATTCCTATTTTTCAGTTACATTGTGAAGAGAATTTTTTCATTTCTTACTTTATCATTCACAATGTTATTGAAAGATCCACCTTCAGAAAATATGAAGGCTACATAATTCACTTTTAATTAATAGTTCGACTGATGAGTTTAGACCTCTCAGGGTGAAAGTCCTTTTTACTGAGCACTACACAAGCATTTTTTATTTTATATATATTATATATATTATAATTTAAGGAATTAGGCATATCTGTTGTCATTATATATTCACGAACGGGGAAAAAAATCTTATTCTTCATTGAAATAGTGAATAATAAGTGAACACTAAAATAAATAAGCTGGACAGCCACATCTGCCTTTTAGTGGGGATATAATAAGCTCTTTGATCACACCAGGGAGGCTTTTATTTCATTTACACCAGCAGAAACTCCAGATTTACTCCACTGACTTCAACAGAATTGTTGGATTTCATGCAGGGCAGCAACCAGGTGATTCTGGCCCTGTGATGGGTCTTGAATGAGCTGTCACCAAACAACAAAACCCAGAGTCTGTGAGTAAACTGAGGAGGCTTCAGTAGAAACACCAATTCAGTACCAAGAGAAACGTGAATTAAATTAAAAAAAAAAAAAAAGTTGAAAAAAATAAAAAGGATGTTTGGATACATTAGAGAGACATGATGGGGAAAAGTGTGACAGCATTTTAGCAGTTAATGGGGCACCTGGAATGAAGAAAACTTAAATGAGGCACAGAGAGCTGGTCTAGCTCATAAAAAAGGTTTGAAACTGGGATTAAATTTAGTCTGGAACGCAGAGGACTAAAAGAAGGCACATCTGGGGTACCTGTAATCTAGATTTTGATAAAACCAAACTGCTTCCTCTCTCATGTGCTTCCCAGCGTAACCAAGATCAGCTCCCTGAGATTAAAAGAGAACATCAAATTCCATGTGAAGCCGTGTCATCCCATCCTCCAGGCACTGTCCAGGCACAGGGTGACCCAATTCCCTCTTTCCCACCCTGCCTTTTGCAGTGCAGGGAAACAGCTCGTTACCTGGAGTCAAACCCTGCTGGTGGGAAGCAGGGAGCATCAGACATTTAAACAGAATAAAAATACAAGTCAGATATAATTGGCTTAATAATGAAGTGAAATGGTCTTTCATATCGTGGCAAGAACTGGCCTTAGGTCAGGGATAGAATTTATTCCAGATCTCCTGGTTTAATGTGGGTTATCAGTGAAAACAATGACTTTTGCCATAGTTGACACCCAGATTGGGAGTTTTTTTAGTTGCTGGAGAGAAAAAAGGAGAGCAAACAGCCAATGATGCAGCCAGATCTTGCAAACCAACATTGTACAGCTAAAAAGATATTAAGGAGTGACTTCTGACTTCAACATTTTTATTTTTATTTATATTTCTATTTTTATTTTTATTTTTTTGTAAGCCAACCTGAAGCCTGTGCAAGGTTCCTACCGCTTGGGAGCAGATTGCTTGTCTAAGAGGAACAGCTTTAGATCACAGGAGAGTTTTCTAAAGAACTTCAAAACAACAGAGGCATTACCTTCCCTCTCGACAGGAGCAGCAATTACACCTTGTCAACACCGTCTGCTCTGACTAATCCAGAAGTTCAAAGAATCGGCTTTTTTTTTTTTTTTTTTTTTCCCTCAGAATAAGGAAATAATGGTGTTACTCTGAGAACTACAACCTGACCTCGAGAAAAAAAAAAATCCTCAGATATGCTGGACCAGACTGTTAGAACTTATTTGAAATCAATATTCATCCTCAGAGGAACAGGAAGGAAATAACGCTGCTGGTCCTACCGGGTTCACCCCTAATTTTCCTCAAAGCCATCCCACAATCTGGTGGATTTTCTTTCAGAACAAGCTGTGGTTATTTGTAGTAAGAACAATCTTGGTCCTTGGTGGGGGAAGGACTTCTACTTCCCAACAATTTTAGTGTGAACCAAACCAATCAGCTCGATACACATGAGGAAAGAGAAGGGAAAAAACTTCTTGTGGGATAGATTTACCCAAACATTTCCTAGAAGGACAGAGAGCAAATGGCATGAGGGGACAGGAAAGGGAAAAGAGCAATTTCCCACAGGTACAACACAAACCACAAGAAGGAGACAGAAGTTACTATGAGGTTACCCCAAGGAGTAAGTGGAAACAACCACTCACAGCCTGGAATAGTGGAAGGTGTCCCTGCCCATGGCAGGCGGTGGAACTGGATGAGCTTTAAGGTCCCTTCCAACGAAAACATTCTGTGGTTAGTTCTGAATGTGACTCCTCTGCAGTCAAAGTGGCAAAAAGGAACTTAAATTGTGTTGTGTTGATCTTCTCAGTTCATTTTTTAGACTTCTAGTTTGACTATGAGAACACATTCATCTCGTTTCAGTTTGGGTTTCCTACTTTTGTCACACTACAGAGCCAAAAAAAAAACCACGGCATCAACCCAGCTCTGTGCTGTAAAAAAAAAAAACCAAACACTGAGATATTTCTAATTGAACCTTTTATGTAAGAGTTCATAAAACAGAGAGGAAGTAATCAAAAAGAAACAATAACTCCAAAAAGCTTCATATCTTTAACAAGAAATCGAGCTGAAGAGCTGAATGGATTTAAAATGGTCAGTGATAGATGGAATTCTCTCAGTGACAGATGGAATTCTCTCAGTGACATTCAGCTCTTCACCTCAGTGCCTCCTTCAGAATTTCTCATGAAACATCCATTTACATTGTCAGTGTCCTCAGCTCACCTCCTGCTTTTAATTAGCTGATCTCTAATATTCCACAGCTAAAGTTTTACCGACTATGAACATTTCCAGAAGCCTTCTCCCCAAAAACTCTCGATGTTTGAATGATTTTAAATAATTCATCAAACCACCAAACATAATTTCATTTGCTGCTAATTGTGCAAATAGAAACCCTTTATTTTTAGGGGCCATTATGGTATTTCCAGTTCTGGTTCTCCTTCAGCCCTAAAAGGGGTTCAGCCATCGAAGAACCTCCCTGCAGATGGGAAGACTTTATTACACCGAGGGCTGTGTGCCAAGAGCAGATTGTCTGTTTATCCTGTATCCATTTCCCACTTAGAAAACATCACCTCTCTCAGAGGATTAGAGACAGAGAGCTCCTTCAGCAGGGATTCAAACCCTGCTGCAAAAATGTCCCTGTAAAGAGCAATAGAAAAAGACATCTGAGTGACACCTCGGCGCTGCTTTCCCATCCTTTCCCTTCCTAATAGCATTTAGATTCTCACCTCCTTAATCATGTCCCAGGTGAGTGCCCAAGCTGAGGGATTAAAGAACTCATTCTTTTTAACTGGCTGTATCCAGTGAGCATTTAATTATTTCCAGCAAAGTGGAACAACTTCAAAGGGCTGGAGAGCTCCTCACCTGTGAGCTCCGAGCCACCGGCACTGATGGCACGGGGGCTTCATCTCCAGCTGGTCCTGCCTCAGGTGAATTCAATTCTACAGTTCAGGCACCACCAAAACTACCCCTTTCTGCCTCACACCAATAAAAAGGGACTCGGCTCTCCTGAATTCTGAATCCAATAAATCACAGAATAGCAGAAGGGGTTGGGTTGGAAGGGATCTTAAAAGATCGTGTCAAATATTCAGAAAAAAAAAAAAAAAAAAAACAGGTAAGGGATAACTTCTTTGTAGTCTTTGTACAGAAAGATCTTTAAATAAATAAACACAGGGAATAAAAATATGTCTGTTATCTTTGGTTTTCTGCTTTGCTTGTTTTAAAAATGGGAGGTTGAGGGGCTTTGCATGTTTTAAAAATGGGAGGTTGAGGGGAAGGGAGCTGGTAAAGGGGCTGGAGCATCAGGAGTAGCTGAGGGAGATGTGAGGGGCTCCCTCAGCATTCCAACCCCTGACACATTCCACTATCTCAGGTTGTTCCAAGCCCGTCCAACCTGGCCTTGGACACTTCCAGGGATCCAGGGGCAGCCACAGCTTCTCTGGGCAACCTGTGCCAGGGCCTCACCACACTCCCAGCCAACAATTCCTTCCCAATATCCCATCCCAGGGTCTAGTTGTCTCTGTGCAATGTAAAAAAATAAGTGGCCAAACTTCAGCACTTATTTAGTTTGGAGCTCAACCAATTTGTGCTATCTAAAGCCTAGGCTGTAGTGAATGTGCAAAGTATTCAAACAAAAAGCTGTAGGTAGGTCTTTTGAGCATCTGTTTCTCCAAACCAGCCTGGGAATTTTTACTGTGTCACAGTTATCACTAATAAAACTCCCAGTTCTTTCCTATGAGTTAAATAAACAAAGGATTCAACACTAGAATACTGAGAACCCCACCTTGGGGATCTACTCGACTTTTACCTTTTTACCTTCAAAGCAACAAGGATGAAAAGAATGGAAATAATCACAAATCAATAGATTTTTTAATTTTTTTTTTTTTTAAGAACAGTCCATTACAATGATTTTATTTACTTCCTGCCTAACACAGCTGAGGGAATTCCCTGGAGAAGACTCATATTTTATACTTGTAAAAAGTAACAACTCCTGATGCAAAGAACCCAGTGGACAGAAAATCCATCAAAAGTCAAGCCAGAGTTTAATTATAGGATCATGGAATCATTAAGGTTGGAAAAGCCCTCTCAGATCATCGAGTCCAACAGCACTGCCAAGGCCACCACTGAGCCATGTCCCCAAGTGCCACATCCACACACCTTTTAAATCCCTCCAGGGATGGGGACTCCACCCTGCCCTGGGCAGCTGTGCCAGGGCTGGACAACCCCTTCCATGAAGGAATTGTTCCCAATATCCACCCTGAACCACCTCCGGTGCAACTTGAGGCTGTTTCTTCTCCTCCTGTCCCTTGTTCCCTGGGAGCAGAGCCCGACACTTCCCCCTGCTCCCCCCTCCTGTCAGGGATTGCAGAGCCAGAAGGTCCCCCCTGAGCCTCCTTTTCTCCAGGCTGAGCCCCTCCAGCTCCTTCAGCTGCTCCTGCTGCTCCAGCCCCTTCCCCAGCTCCGTTCCCTTCCCTGCACATGCTCCAGCCCCTCAACCTCCCACTACTAAAACAACCAAAGCAGAAAATCAAAGACAACAGACACTTTTATTTTTTTCAGGGTAATTTTGGGGTGATTTTTGGGAGAGACTCTAAAATATACCAGGTAAACACTGACACTGCCATATGACTACTATTATTTTACCTCTTTCTTTATATTTTAAACAACTTTAATGACTTTGCTAGCATGGAACTAGGAGATGATGTTTGCTTTATTAACCACTGTGAATTTCTGCTTTCCAAAATATCATTCTTCACCTTCTCAGCGGGATCCCCCCTCTTTTGTACAGTTTTATCAAAATACCTCCGTCTTCTACAGCAAGAAGCCAATTTATCACCCTGGGCCAGCCAATCCTGCAGTTCTTAATCCAAATAAAATTGCCCATCAATTCTAGAAACTTCTTTTTGGACCACAGGAAGTCAGGTCTCTTCCCGAGCCTACAGAAAGCAGCACATCCAGCAGGGTGGTGGATGTATCTCAAGGGAAAATGCTATTTAATTTTATTTATTTGGTCTAGGAGAGGACAGATGAATCTCACAGTAAATGAAAATGTAGAAGGAAAAATTGCTGATAAAACAATGAACTGCTTTAAACTGCATTTCTGGTGCCTGTTAGAAACACTTTTTTTACCCTGTCAAAACAAAAGTAAGAGAACAAAGCTGACAGTAAAAACTGGGGTACAACATGCCGTTATTGGTAATTTTTTTCACAGAAATGCTCATTTTTTGAGTAAAACTAGTTGAATGAAATTAAACTGAAGAAGATTGGCAGTTTGCACAAAGAATACGTATTTTTTTCCCTAAAAACCCGCAAAACAAAAGCATTAAATGAACTTGTTTCTTATTTGCAAGTATTTAAAATTTAGATGGTAGAGGTCTAAAAATTCTTCGTTTGTTTCATAAAATCCTCTGTGTTCTTTAGCAGCAAATAGGTTTTGACAAAAAGAATATCAACTGGGTTTGCTGAACAGAATATCTGGAAGCAAGACCACTGCTATACTTTTTCTAGTCTTATTTTCTTAAACGGCTGAACATTGAAGAGGTGCCAAAAGAAAAAAAAATAAATTATAATTAAATAGTAAACTATATGAAATAAAATCTGTAAAACAAAATCAAAATAAACTATGTAAGCCTACAGGGAAAAAAAAAAAAAGGGATGGCAAGACTTTAATACTTTGTTCACTATACTGGGATTATGTTTTCTGGAGGCTGAATGTCCACGTTGCAATGACTTTAAATGGGATTATTTTTGACTCCCTCTGGTTTGGTCCAGTGCTGTTCAGAGATGGAGCGAGCCAAGTGTGCTCCTAGAAAGTATATTTTGATTTAATTTCATTCAAGGGAATTAAAAATATTGGAGATGGGCTTATAATTAACAGCAGCCCCCGTGGTCGTGTGGAATTTAGGTCTTGTCGGCCAAACTGGATTTCACTCTCCCATGAAATTACAAGTCTGGATGTAATAAATGTGGGATGTAATAGCAGGGATGTAACAGGCCTTATTAATGTATTGGACTTATTACTTTCTGACTGATTAAAAAATTAACACTACCCAATATTGACAGTGTTAAACAGATTAAGAACTGTCTAAAGGACAGTTCTAATAAAACTTGTCTAAAGGGAACAAGGCTCAAAGGGCAGCGTTTTTTATCTGTCCTCTGCAGGGACTGGGCCAAAGCCTGGTGCTGTTCAAGCCCTTCATCAGTAATTTTAAAGAAATTTAAAGTCTCAGGTAATGAAATCAGAGGATAAAATCAGATGAGGTAGATGGGATGGACTTAATAAAGCCATTCCTGGCTCTGCTGGGGCCATTTAACCTAAAACAGATTCAAACCAGCCAGAGGTAAATCTCTCCTTAAAGGAAAAGGTGATACCTGGAATGGGAACAATCTTTGAGGGGAGTGGCAGCAAACAGGCAAATAAACACGGAATTTCAGTGCAATATTGCACTAAAAGGGAGTAGGGACTGAACTGGGATGCCTGAGTAAAAAAGAGGGTGTAGGAACAGCACTAGTGAGATCAACCTTGGCACTAAAGCACATCCTCAAAAGCAGTTTCAGTGCCAGCCACAAAGTGCTTATATATTGATATATGCTATATTGATACATGATCTATTGATTTATGCTATATTGATAAATGATATGTTGGCATATTATATATTTATCCTTCCCAAAAGAAACCCTCAAGGTCTTTGACTCAAGCAGGTCCTCAGGAAGAGGATTTTGGGCCTTTGAGAGAGCAACAAAAAGCCAGATCAAGAGCAAATGATAGGGATGGAAACCATGGAAAATTCAAATGGAAACCATAATTCGGATATGGAAGCTGGTTCCTGCTCAGTTGCACCACTGGATCATTCAGTGCTCCTCAAAACCTGTGTCCTATAAACCACTTCCTCATTTCCTGATGTTTTCAAATCAGATTTTCAGCTTCTATCAAATATCTGCTAAACTTCAAGGAAAGAGTGATAGGCCTTGATAGAACAGTGACTGGATGAAACATAATGACCTGTGATATAAAAAATGTTCCATTAAATAATGCAGGGAGCCCTTAAATTCCAGCCTTAAATGCCAGGAATATCTGAGTGAATTGCCCCTTTTTCCTTTGTTAGCTTGGCTTTAATGAAGCTTTTCTATCGCAAACACTCTTATCTGTACAAAGAGTTGGGACTCTTTTATTATCTCCTTTTCATCGTGGTTGATGAGGAAGATTTTAACTTAACTATAAATTCTGCATCATCTTCCTCTAGGAGAGTTAATATCTTTCAGCTACAGTGTTGGGAACAGAAATACTCCACATTTTAAAAGTTCTCATCTCAAAATCCCAAATTTAACCCTAAACTTACGCATCAGATGGAGCTTTTATATGACGATAAATTCTGTTTCCTGACAAACTAATTATACTTGGCACCGAAGAAATGCAATTCCAGGCTTTTCCATCTATCCCAGGTGGATCTGACCACTAGAACACAGTTGAATATGGAATAAAAGAAGGGAGAAACACAAGATTTGGGTCAAGACTTTAGTCTGCTCCTGGTTTCATGGATTTGTGCTCTCACGCAGTTGGGAAATTCACAGCTCAAACTGTTTCACTGCAAAGCTCCTTTGAAAAATTAAATTAATGATGTTGACATCCTTTATCACAAGAGATAAACACAGCAAATAAAGATCTGCCCAGGAAATATATCCTGTTATCCGTGGGCATAAAAAGCTCTGAGGCTAAAAAATTAATACCATGTCACAGTTGCACCAAGCCTTTGTCCTAAAGACTTCAAAGGACTTCCTAAATTTGGATCCCATTATCCCCATTTTTCAGACCATAACCCCCGATTACACTGTGTTTTTCATGATGAATTTCCATTTATGCAACATCATTTCTCTAAATACAAACCCTGGGCTGACTCCGTTTTGGACCTTTTCTAACACGAATGGAAAACCTTCCCTGAAATAAATATTTTGTGGGGGACTGAGGGGAACAACGTCATGTTTAGGTAATACAAATTTCAGTTCTGACAGGATGTGTGGAATCGTGGAATCACTGAGCAGTTTGGGATGGGGAGGACCTTAAAGATCATCCAGTTCCAACCCCAACACCTTCCACTAGCTCAGGTTGCTCCAAGCCTCGTCCAACCTGGCCTTGGACACTTCCAGGGATCCAAGGGCAGACACAGCTTCTCTGGGCAACCTGTGCCAGGACCTCACCTCTCTCCCAGTCAACAATTCCTTCCCAATATCCCATCTATCTCTGCCCTCTGGCACTGGGAAGCCATTCCCTGTGTCCTGTCCCTCCATCCCTTGTCCCAAGTCCTTCTCCAGCTCTCCCGAAGCCCCTTTAGGCTCTGGCTCCAAGGTCTTCCTGGATCTTGGTGTTTAGCTTGAATTCCCCAGAGCCACATCCCACAGGGATTGTCTGCTGAGAACCTGAGCCTGGAGCCATCCCAGCCAGCAGCACCTCCAGCTCCATGGAATCACAGGACCCCAGAACGATTTGGGTTGGAAGGTTCCTTAAAGCCCATCCAAATTCCAACCCCCTGCCATGGGCAGGGACACCTTCCACTAACCCAGGTTGCTCCAAGCCCCATCCAACCTGGCCTTGGACACTTCCAGGGATCCAGGGGCAGCCACAGCTTCTCTGGGAATTCTACTCCAGCCTCTGCCCACCCTCCCAGGCAAGAATTCCTTCCCAATATCCCATCTCACCCTGCCTCAATATTTTGAGTATTGAGCTTTACTTGTTTGCTTCAACTCTGGCTTGTTCTGGAGAAGGCAAATGGAAAACAAGGAGTCCATTTTGGCTGGAAAGGGAGGGATATTCCAGGAGAACTTCAAACAGCCTAAGACAAGACCCAAATCTCCAGAAAATACTCTTATGGACAAAAATGGCTGTAATGTCCCAAACCAAAGCACTGTTTGGGTTCTGCTCCAGCCAGAGAAAGCTTAGATGGAGAAGTAAACAATATATACAGAAATAAAATGCCTGGACTGAGTAATCCAGCTTCAATCTATAAAGGGAATTATTTTAACATCAATTTGGCAGAAAACAGGATTGATTTTTTTTTTTTTTTTTGCTTAAAAGTTTACAGCTTTTAGCTGCAAAGCCTCTGTACAACTGTTATGCAACACAGAGCATTTCCTTAAAGAAATGGGCATAATGGAAAGCCAAGAATAATAGGAATGGGAAGAATATGCCATGCTTTGAGAACAGCTCTGAAAAGGGATAAATGGAGGTAAATATAATACCCAGGGACATCTATTAATAGAGAGCTACAGAGTCGGAAAATATTCAATAATCTGGAATTTAGAAAAGAAGAAATGAGAGTAAGATATTCTGATACCTAATATTTTCCTTTAGAATTTAAAAAAAAAAAAAAAAAAAAAAAAAAAAAAAAAAAAAAAAAAAAAAAAAAAAAAAAAAAAAAAAAAAAAAAAAAAAAAAAAAAAAAAAAAAAAAAAAAAAAAAAAAGGTAGTTTTATCCTTTTCTCTCTAGAGGGAATTCAATGAGAGGTTAATCCTGGAGACCAACACAGAGCTTAGAAGAAAACTGTACGGCTCTTAATACCTGAGAATGCCAAAAAAAAAAAAAAAAAGGGGGGGGATAAATATCTATATTTGTACTCTGGGAGCTTCTCTTTCATATCTAACTTTTATTAAATTACTCTGACGGTCCTATTATAAAAATAAATATGATTGGGATCATTATTTCCCTACTGATTTCCCCAAAATAAATATGGTGAAAAAAGCAGCACAGTCAACCTGCTTTCACCAGAGACCTCGAGCTGATACCAAACTGCAAAGAGAAGTTCCTGCTGACAGTCAGTCAGTCAGAGAGCTCCTGAAAAAAAAAAAAAAAAGGGATTTGGGATGAAAATCTGAGATTAATTTATACTTGACAAACACTTTCAAGTCCACCAACATTAACAAAAGAATTCTAGAAAGTTCTACACATGTCCAAGCAACCTGTTATCTGCGGAAGTCCTCAACAAAAATGAATTGTAAATGTGGGGAAGGCCTTCAAAAGATTAAATTTTGACAAGTTATATATCTAGGACAGCTGTATATATAGAAATCTTATAATTTCTATATAATTTTATATAAAACTATAATGTTTACAATTAATTAAAATTATATTTAATAATTTTATTTACAGTGCCCTGGCCAAACTGCAACTTCTCTTGAAGAGCTTTAGAAATCCTACTTCTTCAGTATAAATTGTGGTCATTGCTGCTCTTCAAGTGGTGCTCCTGGGAGATTACTGAGGGAGGGGGGTGAATATCTGCCCAGTAGAGGTGTTAAAAACTGCAGTAGGTCTGAAAGTGGTAAATCAGGAATGTCCCAGTCTTTGGGGAGTGGTACAATTGTCTACAAGGAGCAAGGAGACAGAGCTAAAATCAGAAAAGGTGAAAAAATTGATGAGCTGGCTGATAAAAAGGTGTTTAAAGAACTGAAAATATGATAATTAAATGAGTTTCGGGGCAGAAAATGGAACTGGGAGCTCATTTTCACTTCAGTTCCGTGATTGCCACTTTATTTTTCCCCACCATCCCCACGAAGGACCCTGCAGTGAGAAGAAGTGGCTTGTTCGTCCTACACCTGAGGCTACTGTAGCAGGAGGTGATTTGGACCATGGAATCATGGAATGATTGGGATTGGAAGGGATCTTAAAGATCATCTCATCCCACACCCCTACCGTGGGCAGGGACACCTTTTACCATCCCAGGTTGCTCCAAGCCTTGTCCAACCTGGCCTTGGACACTTCCAGGGATGAGGCAGCCACAGCTTCTCTGGGCAACCTGGGCCACCACCCTCACAGGAAGAATTTATTCCTAATATCCCATCTAACTCTGCTCTCTGTCGGGTTAAAGTCATCCCCCCTTGTCCCATCTCTGATGAAGATCAGAAACGATGCCAGGATGCATCCAGGGCTCTGCATTTTGATTTCTTTAGTTCTGTGAAAAAGCAGGGAAAGACCTCTTTTGTTCAGTTACTGTCAGCAGTTTGGAGAGGGAAAAATCCCTTTACAGCATCTGGGATGCTCAGGGCTCTCACCCCACAGAGCTGGAGCCACCACAGTGGTTGTTGTGCAAATTCTGCTTAGGGAGAGTGGAATTCCTCATCCCTGGGATCTCACCCCCACTTAAGTGATGCCAAGGAGCTTCTTAAGGACACTGGGAAAAACGTGCTACTCCCCCAGACAGTCCACAGGGCACATGCTGACTGCTCAAAGACACCCTCACACAGCACCAGAAATTCAGTGTTTTGTGCTGTGCAGGACTGGGAAGACTTGGCATGACAAGTTTGCTTCCCTGCTACCCAGTTTTTCCTTTGTTGTTGTTGTTTGTTTGTTTTTTTTCCTGAATAGATTTTGCTGTTTCCACTTCTTAAATCACTGGATTTTCCCATGTGTGCAGGGATCTGACTCCCTCTGAGAGCATCATCTCGGTAATGGAGACCAAGGAGAGACAAAAGAGCTCCTTGAAATTCCTCCTTGATTCCAAAAGATTCTACTGGTGGCTTTGAAGAGGGGGTGGTGGTTTGCTCACTTAATTTTCAATTAATTTTAATCATTTAACAAGAATGTTATATGAAAAAGTTTAGACCTCAAACTCGGACTAGGGGACTAATTTTTAGATGACTACTAAAAATAACTGCAGTGAATCCGACCCAAAAGGCAGATGCTTATTTAAAAGAGGAGAAATTGCGCTGGAAGAGGGACACAGAGAGAATTCACAGGGAAAAAAAATAACCATCAAGTGAATCTTTTGCCTTATTTCTGCTCAGTATAGTCCGTGCTGACCAGAGACCAGTTCATGACAAAAATATACCACTAATAAATAGTGAATTACTCAGGAGATAAAAATAAGTAGCCCAGAGCTCTGAACCGGGGTCTGGGTGCACAAAGTCCTGGGAACAGATCAAACCCCCGCTGACGCCTTTCTACACCTCCATGACCCACATTTGAGATCAGGTCTAAAAAAAAATAAAAGCAAGTAGATCAAGCCTGAGAGCCTTTATAATAAATCTTTACAGATATTTTTTTTTCCCCTCTTTCTTGTAACCAACCTTTTAGACGTTATTAATTCTCACCCCGGTTTTAATGAGTGGCTGTGTCACTGCTTAACCTCCAGAAGTCACCTAAAATGAATTATTCCTGATGATTAATTCTGCTGGAATAAGCCAATAAGAGTGACCTTTATTTCAGCCACTAATAAAATTAATTAAAAGGAATTCCAGTAAACAGTGGAGTGCTACTTAAACAAAACAAAAAATATTTTTCCCTTTTTTTTTGTTTTTGCTAATATGTAAATGTCATAACTCACATTAGACCACTGAAATCTCCTGTTTAAAGCTCATGACCATTCTTTGTATTTGAGCATCCATTATTTCTATTCAACCAGGCCCAAATCAAGAGCTTTAAACTACAGGTCACTTGTATCCTTTTTTTATATTCCATTTTAAATGGGAGCATTTAAGAAAAGCAAAGAAGGGATTTTAATTCAAGTGAAACCAGTATTCCTTGACATTTAGTCATCCCAAAAGAAATGACCAATTTGGATGCTCAAAAGTACCTAAAAGACAATGAAGGGGGAAAAAAGTAATCTGTCCCCAGGATGACAGAGCTGCAGGGCAGCCCCTGTGTAACCTCCATCCCTGGAGCTCTTCCTGCTTTGACAAAGCCACTGATGGCCTGACTGAGGGTGGAACATGGTCCTGCTTTGGATTAGAGTTTGGAGCAATGACTCCCAACCAGAACTTCTCTGATTCTAAACCCTGACACTAATTACGGTCATAAATTACAGCAAGTTCTCATCATTCTCCATTTTAATTTCTGGACCTTTTCTGGCTGAGACAGCATGGCTGGAACACACAAAGAAACTTTGGCATCTTAGTTCCCTTCAGCAGAATTTAAGACTATGACTTTACTTGCAAATAAACAGTCCTGGGAACATCCCCAGGTACTGGGATTTGTTCTCTTCAACTGTAAATCGTTGGAATGGTCACTCCATGGCATTGGTCATCCTGTAAATGTCTCTCTCCTCTCCCTACAGATGGAATGTAGGCCAGGTTGGACAGGACTTGGAGCAACCTGGGCTAGTGGAAGGTGCTGGGGTTGGAACTGGGTGAGCTTTAAGATCCCTTCCAACCCAAACCATTGTGGGATTCCAAGCAAAGACAGTCAAAAGGAAACATAAAACCCGACAGAAAACAGGGAACGAAAACATGAGCTGAGACCTCCAATGCTGGGAATGCCCACAGTTATTCCACAGTCACACAGGACAGGGATGAGTCCCAGGAATTGCCCGGACCTGCCCAGTAGCATCCAAGGGGTAAATGAGGTTTCCATGACCAACACCAGAGCTCTGCTACAGCTACAACCCTTCCAGCCCAACACCCTTAATTCGGGATTCCTAAAGCCTGAGACTTTTAGTCCTACAGGTCCTTTCCCTAAAAATGGGAGTTACAGGGTAGATTTAAATTGGATATTGGGAAAGAATTCTTCCCTGTGAGGGTGGTGAGGCCCTGGCACAGGTTGCCCAGAGGAGCTGTGGCTGCCCCTGGATCTCTTGAAGTGTCCAAGGCCGGGCTGGACAAGGCTTGGAGCAACCTGGGCTAGTGGAAGGTGTCCCTGCCCATGGCAAGGAGTTGGAACTGGATGATCTTTAAAGTCCCTTCCAACCCAAACCACGCTGTGATTCTGTGATTCAATTCCACGATTTTATGATTCTGTGATTCCCTGTGTGTGCTGTTTAATCTCTGTTATATTTTATCATTCCCTAATCCTGCCAGAAGTCTCAACTCCACTCTGCCCTGGACCAGCTGTTCTCATTCACATGAGAGACTCTCCTCTATAAACACACTGATCTTGTATCAAATGCAGACTTAAAGGAGGGATTAAAAATAATAATAATAATAAAAAAAAAAAAGAAGCAACTTTCATTTAGCAAAGCTTATAATAAAAATTAAAAGATGTTAATAAATACTGTGTCTATAAGCTGGTCTAAATCTATCTAAAATGCCCCGCAGTGAAGTCTTACATCAGTTATTATTGAAACATTAAATGCTTTTCTTACAGGCTTACAGCAATCAATTTAACTTTCAGTCATCTTGCACCCATATGTGCTGCTCCTGTTGATGAAATGGCTATTAATAAAGGAATAGATGGCTATGAATTAAAGCAAGCTCTACTTAATCACATTAATCCAGAGTATGTTAAAGGCTTCAATTTTCTAAATAATTTTGGGCTTAATGCCTCTGAGATGGGCAGACTGCTCTATTGATGCAGCATCTGGTCCAATTTGAGCTGCATTGTGAAGGAGGAATTGTCAGGCCCTTGCAAAAATAAGGAAGACTGACAGTTTTAGGGATGCAACCAAAACTGCTACAGCTGAGACAAAAGATCCTGCAAGATATTGAAAAAGGGCCTGGGACAATTAAAAGGCTGCCCCTGCTCTGCAAATGCAACTGGGCTTGTTCAGTGAATTGTGTATGATTAACTTACTCCTCCTGATGGGATGAGAGCTCCCCACACTTATCCAGAGCCGTATTTTCCACTCATTGAACATCCAACAGCTGCTGCTGTGAAATATGTTCACTTACCCATTACATTGGGATACCAATTAGGGAGGAATTATTTCACCACCACCAACACCATCCTTGAAAAGCACAAATTTCTGGCTTTGGGATTTTTTTTTTCCCCTGAGCATGTTTTTTTTTTATTATTATTATTATCACTTTGGTTCTGTTAAGGTGGTAATTTTACAATGAAATAAGAGTTACCTTGGCTTGTAGCACTGAAATGCTGCCGTGTTCAGTAAAGGAGACACAGGAAAAGTGTTTTAAATACTTCCAGGGGGAATAAAAACCCTCAGAGGAGAATTAGTTTTTATAAAATTTTTGTAGAATAGAGATTTTTCAAACCCAATATTCATGGAAGGTCATCAGTGGAGGGGACAACACAGTACAGTCCAACCACTGGGAAAAAAAAAAAAATATTACCATTTCTATTATATCTAATATGTCAAAATTACACAAGTTTTAGGGGCAGATATTTTCTCAGTAATTGGATTTTAAATGAAAAGTTACTTCAATGAATTTAGTGCTTTTTCACAATATATGTAGGTTCTGAATAAAGCCACTGAGTCACATTCAGCAGAGCTGTAAAAACCTCTGTCTGAAATTTTATTTCAATTAAAATCCATGTTTTAATTGAATATACAGAGCAGGTCTGGGGGGCACACACTGCATCTACTTTTTAGTATTACATATTGTAAAATCGGGACAATTTGGACAATTCTAAGGAAGATTTAATACCAGAGCATCTCCCTCTGCATCCTACAGAACCAGAGTGGAATCAGAACTTTAAAAAAGATTAAAATTATGTTTAATGCAAAATGTGCAGATACATCGTTCCTTTTCAGCTGAATGAAACAATTTAGATGTATAAATATAAAAATATCTGTTAAAATTCTCTATGACTACAGGAGATAAAAGACAACTTTAGATTTCCCCTTGCTGCCTGTGCTTTCCTCCAACACTCAGTTCCAGAAAAATCCATATATCCATGGATTTCAAAGTGCTTTAGAAGATAAGATAAACTACATCTCCTTTTTATGGGTGAGGACAAGAGGCAGGAAGAGCTGAAGGTTATCCAAGTCAGCCTTGGAGCCAGGAATAAAAGGGAATCAGCTGAGCCTCAAGGCAACAGCCCAGCTGCGGTGCTCCTGCTCCTTTCTGCAATCCCTCCTGCTCCAAAGGGCTGCCAGGCAAATTCCAGCAGGAAAACCACTGCTGAGGGATGTGAAAGGGAAGAGCAGCAAAGGGGAGGGAAGCAAATCCCAACCCAGCCTGTGGGGCTGCATGAGAGATTCTGTCACCCCTGTGCAGCGTGAAGGGAATGAAATAGGAATATCTCCTACTGCATCCAGGGATTTCTAGGAGAGGTTTCAAAAGGGTTTTTTGGGACCAGCAGGAAAGAGGGGGGTTCTGCCCCTCTGCCCCACTCAGGTGAGACCCCACCTGCAGAGCTGCCTCCAGCCCTGGGGAACAACAGCACAAGGACGTGGAGCTGCTGGAGAGAGTCCAGAGGAGGGCACGGAGATGCTCCCAGGGCTGGAGCCCCTCTGCTCTGGAGCCAGGCTGGGAGAGCTGGGGGGGCTCACCTGGAGAAGAGAAGGATCCAGGGAGACCTTGGAGCCCCTTCCAGAGCCTAAAGGGGCTCCAAGAGAGATGGAGAGGGACTTGGGGCAAGGGATGAAGGGACAGGACACAGGGAATGGCTTCCCACTGCCAGAGGGCAGGGATAGATGGGATATTGGGAAGAAATTGTTGGCTGTGAGGGTGGTGAGGACCTAGCCCAGGTTGCCCAGAGAAGCTGTCGCTGAATCCCTGGAAGTGTCCGAGGCCAGGTTGGATGACGCTTGGAGCAACCTGGGACAGTGAAAGGTGTCCCTGCCCATAGCAGGGGTGGGAACTGGATGATCTTTAAGTTCCCTCCAAACCCAAACCATCCTCTAATTCCGTGATTCAAAACAGGTTTTGTTGCTGGAGTAACAAGTACCAAGGGGTAGTTCAGGGATTCTTGGAGGAGGTGAGAAAAGGAGTTATTTTTTGAGAGCTCTTGGAAAATATTTGAAATGTTGAATCTGCTCCTTCTGAAACACAATGGGAGCAGGAGCTCTAATAGCTGAGTTGTTCCTCAAACTCTGGGCCATTCTTGTGATGAAGAGCTATTAAATAGGCCTAAGTACAAATAAATAACCACTTGTCATGCCAGTGATATAAAAAGAATTCATTTCTAGGTGTAACTCTATGGCAACAGCTTTTGTGAGCCACTCTTTGACTCTGCAGCAGAGCTCCTGCTTAACAATTCAAATGCAGAAAGATGAGAAGGACGCGAAAAGCAACTCAGTGAGATCCCTGCTCACAGCTCAATTGTTTTGATGAATTCTATCCTCACACGTTATATGAACGTATCATGTGCAGACAAATTCTATTTCATGGTAACAGTGAGGCTGCATGGAGAGAAGTCCATTATCACATGGAAAATAAAGGAATTAGGGAAGAATCTGAGGCGATAAATAGATGAATATGCAGTGAGACACTTGGCTTTCCACTCAGTGGAGCTGCAGAATTTGCCTTCCAGATCTGCTGTGACACAAGTTATTCCTGCCCTTTGAGTAGATCCAAACTGCCTGTTATGAGAGCACAAGCAACAAACCGCAGTTTCTCTGTAAAACTCTTTGCTATTTAATTAATGACTTTGTTTTCCACAGCCACCCTTCGAGCAGGCCAGAGAAATCATTCTCTTTATGATGCAAAGTTCCACAAATCCCAACTGCTCCACGAGAGAGACTGCTAATCAGGAGAGACTCAGGGATGGAGCGTGTGAACCTTTGGGAAAGACTAGGAGGAGTATTTTTGCCCGTCACGGTTAATTAGATCTGAGAGGGTGGAGGCTGGAACCAAAATTTTGCACAGCTTTGGTGTGACAGCCCTTGGTTCAAACACCTGCTCAGCAAGTTTGAAGTCTGGATCCCAAATGACTCTCAAAGTAAGAGGCACGTCCACTGAAAGCATCCTGATCTGGGAGATGCTCAGGAAGCGCATTCGTTTCTGGTCCTGATGAAGCAACGACACTGCTGAGCCACAAATGTAAGGTCAGAAAATCATAAAATCATTTGGGCCGGAAAATCCCTCTGGGATCGAGTACAACCATTCCCCAGCACTGCCAGGGCCACCACTAACCCCTGTCCCCAAGTGCCACATCCACACAGTTCTTAAATCCCTCCAGGGATGGGGACTCCACCACTGCCTTGGGCAGCCTGTGACAAGGTTGGACAACACTTTCCATGAAGGAATTGTTCCAAATATCCAATCTTAACCTTCTCTGGCACAGCTTGAGACCACATCCTTTCATCCTGTCCCTTGTTCCCTGGGAGTAGAGCATGACCCTCATCTGGCTCCACCCTCCTGTCAGGGAGTTGGGAGACAGTGAGAAGGTCCCCTCCAAGCCTCCTTTTCAGAATCAGTCAGGTTGAAAAAGCCCTCAAAGATCCAGTCCAACCATTCCCCCAGCACTGCCAAGGCCACCATTAGCCCCTGTCCCCAAGTGCCACATCAACACAGCTTTTAAATCCCTCCAGGGATGGGGAATCCACCACTGCCCCAGGCAGTTCCTTCCAATCCTTGACCACCCTTTCTGTGAAGAAATTTTCCCTAATATGCCATCTAAACCTCCCCTGTCACAACTTGAGGCTCCCCCCTCCTGTCAGGGAGTTGCAGAGAGTGAGAAGGTCCCCCCTGAGCCTCCTTTTCTCCAGGCTGAGCCCCTCCAGCTCCCTCAGCCACTCCTGGTGCTCCAAACCCTTCCCCATCTCCATTCCCTCCTCTGGACACCATAAGCCAGGTGGGAAACTTGTTTGCTTCTACTGACTGGGGCAATCTGAGCAGGGAGAAGAAGGAGAGAAAGAAGGAAAAGGTCCTGGAATTCATTCTCATGGTTAACAGCTGGTTTTATACACCTTGGAGCAGCTTCATGCCAGACACACCGTGGCAAACCAAATTTGGCACTTCTGCTTTTCCCTGTGCAAGAATCTCACCTGGTTTCCTTCTTTATCCAGGTTTCCATTTTGGATTATCTGTTGCTGAGTGCTCAAAAGGAGAAGGAAGGAAGTCCCCTCCCCATTCATCCAAAATCTGACCTGCTAAATGCAAAATGGATCCTACTTTCTTTGTGCTTTCCATCAAGGTGACTAAATTAAGCTCAGACTAAAGACACCAGATCCCAGTCTGTACTTTTCCACTTGATTTTACCTTCACCTAAAGACTTGTGACTGGATCCCAAAGGCAGCTGGGACACTGCACCGTGAGAGAAGAACTCATTGCACATTCCTCCTGTCTTTGAACATTTTGGAACACCTGCAGAAGGGCTAAAGTGTCCCTGAGCAGAGAGGAAAGAAGCAAGAGAGAAAATGAAACCATTTGTCAAAGCAAAATAAATGAAGCAGTGAAAAATAATGGTCCCATCTGCACCTACCACTGGTTCGGGGTCAGTTCTGCTGAAGTCAGTGCACTGCCAAAAAATGAGAGGAGAATGGAATAGAATCCACAATCCATTCAGAAAATAATAATAATAATAGTAATAATGACAACATTTAGCACTCTTCCAACGCTCTGTAGCTTCAGAACACTGCAGAAACAGGGCAAGATCAGTGAAAATGGAATTTCTTTTTCCAAGACTTGTTTGCTCCTCGGTAGCCACTTTTTTATCTTATCATTGTATTAACAGGCTGAGACAAATCTCTTCCTGATGCAACACCATTGACATCAGCAGAATTATGCCCAGGATCAATCTGACTCCCATCTATTACTTCTTAGTAGATGATAAGAGTATAATAATAGTGTTCCATTTGACTTGGAACAAAGAATGTTCACAGCACTCGGCACACGGAATGACATGATTAAACCCTGCATCCTTTCCAAAAAAAATCTCAACCACTATAATTATAGCAGAAAAAAAAAAAAAAGGGGGGGGGAAGAGGAAAAAAAGAAGTAAAGAGTGAAGAGTGTGTAATCATGCCAGTTGATGATAATCCAAACTTTCAGTTCAGCCCATGGTACCTGTCACCTTTCCAGGATGAATTAAGGAAAGTTACAGCCAGGATAAATCACGACCTTCTTAATCCTAAATCATGGATCACCTCCTAGTGGAAGGTGTCCCTGCCCACGGCAGGGAGTTGGAACGAGATGAGCTTTAAGTCCCTTCCAACCCAAACTATCCTGTGATTCCATGACTAACAAAACAGTCTGGAGAGTTTCCTTTACTCCAGAGTCTCCTTTTGAGGGGGAAAGTGTTCTTTTATCTCCAGGAGGCAGGTAACTCAGGGCTAAGCTGAAGGGATTTTAGAAAGGCAACCAAACAATAATTTCAAGCTTTGCAGTGATGGAAACTTTTACCTCATGCTGGAATCTCTTCTAACCTTTATAGTTAAAGAGATGTATCTTAGTCAAGGCTGCCAGCTCTGGTGCATGTTTTAGCCTCAGTTCTTGGTTCTCCTGTTAAGCTGCTCTAAAGCTGAACAGGACCAGAGAAGCAAGAGAAAACAATTGCTCCAGCTCCCTGCAGCAACTTGATGCATTGATGGCTGTAAGGACCTGAAAGGATCTCCATTCCCACTGCCCAAAGAAGGATTGAACTCCAAAGGAGGCACAGCAGGGCAGGCAGAAGTGTTATGACGTGGCCATGGAGCCTTTCTCCCCAGACAGCTCTCTAGAGAGTTCCATAATCTGCCCACTTAGGTGAGACCCCACCTGCAGAGCTGCCTCCAGCCCTGGGGAACAACAGCACAAGGACGTGGAGCCACTGGAGAGAGTCCAGAGGAGGCCACGGAGATGCTCTGAGGGCTGGAGCCCCTCTGCTCTGGAGCCAGGCTGGGAGAGCTGGGGGTGTTCACTTGGAGAAGAGAAGGATCCAGGGAGACCTGAGAGCCCCTTCCAGAGCCTAAAGGGGCTCCAGGAGAGCTGGAGAGGGAATTTGGACAAGGGTCTGGAGGGACAGAATGAGGGGGGATGGCTTCCCAATGCGGGAGGGAATAAATCCCTCCTTGGGAGGGTGGTGAGGCCCTGGCCCAGGTTTCCCAGAGAAGCTGTGGCTGCCCCTGGATCCCTGGAATTGTCCAAGGCCAGGTTGGACGGGGTTTGGAGCAACCTGGGATAGTTGAAGGTGTCCCTGCTCATGGCAGGGGATGCAACTGGATAGTTTTTAAGGTCCCTTCCAACCCAAACCCTTTCATGGTTCTATGATTCTATAACTTCCCTAATGGACAGAACTACTCCCTGCTCCCACTTATCGCTGAAAGATTTCTTTCATCTCCATGTAGTTGTCCCTGGAAAGTTTTTCATTGGAACACAGATGACCACCCCTTAAACACAAATAGGTTCAGTATCCTCCAGTAAGGTCAAACTTGACCCTTTGACTTCCTCAGATAGAAATGTTCCTACCCAACAGCAGCCAAAGCCAGACCTCTACTGTGACACCACACGCTCAGCAAGCTGACCACGGGCTTTTGGGGACAGAAGAGCTCTTCTCCCCACCTCTCCAGAGGTGCTACAATGCCTGGAGAAAAGGAGGCTCAGGAGAGACCTTGTTTTGTACAAGTACCTGACAGGAGGATGCAGTGAGGTGGGTGTCAGACTCCTCTCTCAGATCACAAGTCACTGGATGAGACAAAATGTCCTGAAGTTGTGTCAGGGAAGGTTTCTGTTGAATATTAGGAACATCTTCTTCATGAAAAGGGTTGTCCAGCCCTGGCACAGCTGCCTAGGGCAGTGGTGGAGTCCCCATCACTGGAGGGATTTAAAAGCCATGTGGATGTGGCACTTGGGGACCAGGGGTTAGTGGTGGCCTTGGCTGTGCTGAGGGAATGGTTGGACTCGAAGATCTCAGAGAGTTTTTCCAAACTAAATGATTCTAGGAACGGAAGCCACAAAGTGCTCTAGTACCAGTAACAGGTCTGCAGCTCCCCTTTCCATGGCTGACAAGATTCCTGAGGAGAGGGATCATCACCATCCATGTCATGCTCCAGTAAACCCCAATAACAGCCTGGGAACCCAAGTTCAGTTCAAACTGCTTTCCTTTCACTCACTTCCTCCTCCAAACCAGGCAATGCCACGTCTGTACACACACTGAGATGATGGCTTAGCATATTCATTAAAATTCTCTTGAGGTTTGATTTCTCCCAGCTGTCTGCAGCAATCTGGTGTCTTTTCTCTTAGTGATTCACTTTGGGAGGAAAGGACCTTCTTTTTTTTTTTTTTTTTTCTCTGCTTTATCCACCAAGGTCACAATCCACTCTAAGTCCAGCATTGAAAACATTAAAACCCCTTTCTTTAGTATTTTTGTTCTGCTGCTGTACTATTTTTGCAGAAAGCAAACCTTATAGAGCTTATGGAAATGTGACATTAGAAGAGAATCACTCGAAGGCATTTCAGCTACAATTAACATTTTTCACTCCTCGGAAAGAAAATAAAAATAGTTTCTAATTGAATCACTTGACTGAATAAACACTGGATTAAACCAAGAGGGGAACTAGCAGACAAAAAAATGAGGTTATCCACATGTCAGGGCTGGGTTTGGGTTTTCCAGGCAGATTTGATCTGCGTGGCAGCATTGGGGGTGTATGAACACTCTGCCACGATGGACTTCTGTGCTCAGTCATAGGGACAGAAATGTCTCCAGGCACGAACTCTGGGCACATTCAAGGAGACAAAGCTGGCCCTTCCTTCCTTCTTCTTCCCAGCCAGAGCATTCCAAGGATCCATGGGTTTAAAAGGGCTGGTTATGGATGTCAGTGTAGACAACACACCTCAAAAAGATTGAAAGCAGAGCTAGGGCAGCCCAAAGAGTCCACCGAGCCTTTCATTTTCTAGTAAATACAAGTCTAAGCTTAGTCTGTGAATACAGAGAATCACGGAATCCCAGAATGGTTTGGGTTGGAAAGGACCTTAAAGATCATTTCTGAAGAGCTCCAAGTGGGCTTTATCCAAAGCTTCTCCTCCTTCTGACAGGTCTAAGGTCACTTTGTCTAATTCAAAGGCTGAAATGATGCCACTGATGTGGAAATCAGGTTTGCTCTTAGTACTGTTGGAATTAGATGATCTTAAAGTCCCTTCCAACCCAAACCATCCTACTGCTGATGCCATACGATGTGCAACCAAGAAATGAAATCCCTATCTTCGTGCCAAAGTGAAAGCCTCCAAAGATGTTCTACAGAAATGTTTCAAAGCAAAAACAATTCAGAACAAAACAAAACAACAGAAATTGATATTTTCAGACTTCCTATCGTGGATCTTCTCTTCGTTTTTTTCCTCATTACCTTGGTTTTTCTCCCCTTTCGAGCTCACCTGTTGCTCTGAGCTCTCCTGATGGTGCAGAAATGCAACACATCACCACGGAAGACATAAAGAGTGTCAGTAAAGAAAATTTTTGCTCACTCCACAGAATAAATACCTCATTCCCAGACATGTCAAGCTGCCACCAAACAACCTTTAGTCTAAATACCATTTCACAAGTTCTCTTGCAAACTTCCTGCACAGGTTCAGTGCTGGAGTTAATGAAATCACAATTTCCCCTCCTATTTGCGAATGCCAGAAATAAAATCGTATTGAAGAAGCAGATAAACAAATTAATAGGGAAAAGGTCATCAGTGATTATTAAAGACTAAATCATTAATACCTGGAAGCTGGGAAGGTAGGAAGATGGAATGGAATCATGGGCCGGTTTGGGTGGGAAGGGACCTTAAAGATCATCTTCTTCCACCCCCTGCCATGGACAGGGACATCTTCCACTATCCCAGGTTGCTCCAAGCCCCATCCAACCTGGCCTTGGACATTTGCAGGGATCCAGGGGCAGCCACAGCTTCTCTGGGCAACCTGTGCCAGGGCCTCTCCACCCTCCCAGCCAACAATTCCTTCCCAAGATCCCATCCATCCCTGCCCTCTGTGAGCTTGAAGCCATTCCCCCTTGTCCTGTCCCTCCAGGCCCTTGTCCAAAATCCCTCCTCCGTTTCCTCCATCTTTGATCTCTATCCCCATGACATTCTTTTTCTTCTTGTTTTCCCCTATTTTACTTTTTTTTTTGACTTCTTGTATCAGTTTGCACAAGATACTTCAAATATTACACAGCAGAATGGTTCTCGTGGACAGGAACTGCCACAGGTGACCCCGGTGGAGTTCCCACCTGCAGCAATCCCGAATTCTGGGAGCACAGTTTGGCAGACTGAGGAAACCGGCTGTGTAGCTTATTTTTATTTCACAAATGTCTCCACATTAAAAAACAAAAAGTAAAAAATCCCCACCGGCCACAATAGCAACAGTGAGCTTTTTAATAACATCATTTTCACAAATACACCATGTTCTGATGCTTAAAAAAAGAAGCACCTTCAGTTTTCAGGCCCAGTGACGTGGGAACATCCCAGCCTGATCCTGCACGGGGTCTCTCTTGAAAATAAAAGTCCTTTGGGAACTTCCTGGAGGCTCCAGGTCAGAAGACTGTCTCTGACTTTTTCTGTAAATGGCTCTTTCAACCTCTGGGGCTATCACATTTTCATCTTATATATATCTTTAATAAAACCAGGAGATGAGAGAGAGATGGAAACAACACATCTCAGTGGGATACAATTCAAATAAAGTTGTTAATAATAAATAATATATTTAGTATTTATACTGGCTGCTACAACCTGAGCCTGTGATTATGGGCAAGGCTGAGATAAATAGATGACAGGAACAGAGGACAGCAGTGGATTTGAAATTTGCCACGAGGCACAATCAGGCATCTAAATAATAAATATCACTTTGGTTTCTTGGAGCCTGAACCAGACAAGATATTAACCCTGAGAAATCAACTTCTGAAATGGAAAAGGGAGCTCAACCTTGATTAAAGATGCAGCAGAGCTCCCTAAGCAGAGCTGCTGCCTTCCCTCGTGGATGAAGAGCTTTTTGGGTTTCAGGCAAAAAATATTTATTCTGCCCTTTCTTTTTAAATTCTGAACCAGGCTCCATTTCTGTATCCTGGATTTTAAGGTGTAATGAAGTTTTCTTGGTCAATAAGAAGCTTTTCTGTCAAAAAAGAACACGTCAGTAATGTCAGTGTGGGCAATTTTGGAGGTAGAGCTGCAGGAACTGGAATTTAATGCATCTCTGGGAGTTCTGGTTGCCAAGGTTTTAATGTGGCAGCAGCAGCTGTTCTCACCTTTCCAAATGATTTTTTTGAAGTGAAATTGGTACATTCATTTTATTTCATGACCTGGCAATTGGTATCAAGGACAAATGATAGTTTATGGGGTTACATCAAGGTTTTGTCTGCACTTCTGGGAGGATTCCAAGACAACATTCTCATGATTAAAGAGACAAAACTTATTCTAACTGGTCTAGTTAATAAAAATTACGTATTTTCTACAAAATTCTGGTTCTTCCACTTGCTACAAAAAAACCACACAAAACAATAATACCCACAGTACATGACATTAACTTTGATCTCCACAGTATTTTGTACTTTGTCTGACCTTTCCTTCCCTCCTCACAGGTGAACTGGGAAAAAAAAAAAAAGGGGAGAGGTGGAGCAATTGGCCAATCATACCAAGGCACAGATCAAGGGCATGGGGAACACTGATATTCTTCACAGTCATTAAAATTCCTATATCCTGTCCTTATATGAAAAAAATTTAAAAAAAAAAAGAACAGACAAAGGCACAACGGGAATCCATTCTCTTGACAGAGATTTAATAATAGAAGAAACTGTTCTGAGCCATTCTCATTACAGCTTGGAAACTTTAATCTTGTGGTCTTCGTTCCTGCTCATGAAAACCTTCAGATCCCTTTTATAAGCCTACAGAAAGTGAAGGGAATGTTTGTAGTTTGATTGTACATTTAAACACGTTGGAGAGGCAGAGCCATGTTGGAACAGTGTTGTGATATCCAAAGGAAGGGTTTTATAAGCAAGGTAAGGCCCTGTCTCAACATAAGGACAGTCACTGAGTTGATCCCAGGGTTGGAGCCCCTCTGCTCTGGAGCCAGGCTGGGAGAGCTGGGGGGGTTCACCTGGAGAAGGATCCAGAGAGACCTGAGAGCCCCTTCCAGAGCCTAAAGAGGTGCCAGGAGAGCTGGAAAGGGACCTGGGACAAGGGATGGAGGGACAGGACACAGGGAATGGCTTCCCACTGCCAGAGGGCAGGGAGAGATGGGAGATTGGGAAGGAATTGTTGGCTGGGAGGGTGGGGAGGCCCTGGCACAGGTTGCCCAGAGAGGCTGTGTCTGCCCCTGGATCCCTGGAAGTGTCCAAAGCCAGGCTGGACAGGGCTTGGATCCACCCTGGACAGTGGAAGGTGTCCCCATGGCAGGGTGTTGGAACAAGATGATCCGAAGGTCCCTTCCCACCCAAACCATTCCATGATTCCATGATTCTATGGACATGCTGATGGTTTGTCATAGGACATTCATCTGTGTTTTGTAGGGAAGGGGAAACCTCAGAAGGCAAGAACTATTTTCCCATATTCATTTGTTCTATATTTCTATTAATAAACTGTGAAAAATGCCAGTCAGATTTTCAGGGGTCACCTTTAATGACCATATTTTTTAATGCATAAATATGCAAAATAAGCTCCACATCACAAAGCCAAACCCTCCACATGCCTTTCCATTCTTAAACCACCACGTGCCAACCATCAGCCTGGTCTGGGCTCATCTGGTTGTCCCGCCCTTCTCCTTCCAGCCTAAAGATGAAGCGGAGATGGAATTAACTTGGTAAATCACCAAAGGCAGAGGAGGTAACAGAGCAAGAAATTAATTTTGCCTTTCTCCACTCCTTTCCATCAGCTATTTCCAAGTCTTCTGGATGACCTTTGAAAGCCAAGACCGGGAAATCTCGCATAGAAGAATCAGTCAAAAGACTAATTGATATGCAAGAGGCAACACTGTCCCTCAGAAAAACATGGGTTTGCTGCTTAGGAAATATGAAACAACCTCACAATCAACTATTTTATGTAACTCAAAGCAGAAAACCAACTCCACGTGGAATACTTTCATATTGAATTGTTAATTATTAAGATTTGTGATTTGTGTACGAGAGAAAAAGCTTCAGAAAGGTACTGAGAGTTGTCTGGGTTATAAATTGGTTTAATCTGCTGTTATGTTCACTAAGCCTTCTAACTAATATCATATAATAAACAGACATATTCATTTTTTTCCCTTAAATTACAGTCACTGAGGATAAACAAAGAAAACAACTCAAAGCAAAGCAAAATGACCTG